>NC_054556.1:22133803-22275836 GCF_017654505.1 Polyodon spathula | reverse complement strand
TCTCTAATCAAAATACCCACCTTACACTCTGTGGGGGGGATAAAACATGCACTATTACAGCTCGGCATAACAAAGCATTTCTTCAAAACCCTCCAGATTCCACGTGGATCTTAACAGACCACCAGTTGTGAGCACACACTGGCCTGATTCACCAGTGAGGCAAGCATCCTTCTTGTTGTTTGTATTGCACCCCATTTGGCATTTCCTTCAACACAATTCATCCACCCTGGACAGAGTGATGTGAGTGAAGTCGCTGAATGTCAATCCACACCAGACGCGACTTGGAAACGATCCGAAAGACTGGAAATAAATACATGAACCCCGCCTGTGAATTCCTATTGGACATACTGGAGATGGGCTGTCCCATTACAAAACAGTTCTTGTTTTGATAAAAGGTTACCACCTTGACCCTCAGCAACTCCGTTGTAAAATAAAGATCTACAGATCAGAGTTATTGAACATCCCTATATATCCAACAGTTTTATTGTTATCATATATTAGCAGTAATTGTACAGTTGTAGTCAGGTAAAAAGAGAAATTTTTTTTCTTTTTTTTTTTGTGGTATCAGTAGTTGTAGTAGTCGTCTGATTTGAAGCCCGGTACACAATACTAGTATAGTTGAACTGATATTTTCAACAAAATTATTTTATTGTTATACATTTATTTATATATACAACTTACTGCAATCTTAGTTGTGTTTCTTTACAAATTCCTTCTTTGATCCTTTGTTTATTAACTTTTTAAAGTATTTTAAAGTGCAATTATTATTATTATTATTATTTTTCTTATTATTATTATTATTATTATTATTATTTATAATTATAATAATAATCAGCTAATAAGAATGTCGACCTCCCCACCCTTTCGATTTTATTTATTTTATTTATTTTATTGTTGTTTTTCCTCCCAAAACCTTTAACTGCTCTAGTTTGCATGCAGTGTAAACCAATCAATATGAAACTTGATAGGTTTCATCCCGTGTAGATTACAGTTCAGGTGCAAATGGAAAAACCTTTCAAAATATTCTTCTTGGGAACCGGTGAACCTTAATGCTTACTATACAACAAAGACAGGAAACCATATATGCTCTAACCAATAACCACGTTACCCTGACTTGGAGACTGGATAAGATTCGGTCAAATGTAAAACTAGCTTATAACTCTTTACAGTGCACATAGGGTTATGGTTACTACACAACACATTTTGGAACCCACATACGCTCTATTAAAAAAATACCCTGATCGTGACTTTTGACCTCTCCTTAAGGTTAAATGTATAATTAGCTTATAACACCTTACAGTGTGTAGATAGGGTCATTGTTACTATGGTGTTTAAAGTTATAAAGCATCATCAGATAATTAACTAATGCAGTATTTTGAATTGAAACGACTGTAACTCAAGCCTGTATGCTGAGCACTTGTGTTGCAATAAAAAAAAAAAAAAAAACAATCTACAGCTTGTCAAACTTTCTAACTGGTGTTTGAGTTGCCCAAAAAAAAACTGCCTGGAGGTTCTAGTTATTATTATTATTATTATTAATAGACTGACGTCAAGGATCAATAATATAATCATAAGTCTAATACTTATTATTATTATTATTACATTGTTGTTATGCACTACATAATCACTCACCATATGATTATTATTATTATTTATTATTTTTATTATTATTATTATTATTATTATTATTATTATTATCACACAACCAAAAACGCCGTACCAGTAGTGAATGGAACATAATACTAAATGAAAGTAATCCAAAAAGGAATTTTGTGTCAGACGCCCCTTGGTACTGTCCTGTACGAAATATTTATAATCAGTCTTGTACACACTCGACGTAATAGCTGGGTACTGCTGGCATGTGTCACAAATTAACTTTTCGCCATCCATGATTAACTCATTTTGAGTTGTGGCATGTTCTGAGGCATATGTCTGAAATGTGTCAAGGGTGTTAACCTTGCTTCCGATCGGTCATTTTCATTCCACTCGCACAACAAAAACACAAAAATAGAAACAGGTTATATTTTAGCAACGCAAAATTCTCTCAAAGCGACGTCGCTTGCTGCTGGTGTGGATACTCCAATTTGACTGCAGTGAATTATTCACTCGCATCCAGTGTGGATACGGCTTAACCCAACCTGCAAGAAAAAACAGGCACTCGCATGCCTCGCTTTGAAAAATGTTCCCAGGAAGGGGTTTTGACATTTTATTTTGTTTAATAACCAAGATACTGTACAGGTTCCTCAAAGCATTTGCCCTGAGGTCCAGCAATGTTTTACAACTTATCTGGTTAAGCTCATCAGTTCACTCATGCATGTCTGAGCCAGAGTAAAGCAGGCTGAGATCAGAAAAAGAGTCCGAGATAGAGTGAGAGATAAACAGAAAGAGACAGAGATAGAGAGAGAGCTATAGAGAGAGCAAGAGAGTGTGAGAGCGAAAGAAAGTGAGAGCAAGAGAGAGACAGTGAACGAGAGAGAGTGAGCGAGAGATAGAGACAAAGAGCGAGACAGAGGCAGCTAAAGATCCACAGAGATGGGCTGGCTAGAGTCCAGGAAGTAAACCCTGATACAGAGGTGGAAAGTAAGCTGACTGAATATTACCCTAACAGTTCAGTCTTGGAAATGGCATAGTCAGTTACCGCTGTATTTGAATATTCAAATATTCTTACTTTACTTAGCTTTATAATACACAGTAAACCCAACACATTACAATAGAAAACACTCTATAGAATGTGTTTTAATCATGTCACAACAGATGCTTTGAATTTCCATACACCCACTTCTCCAGTCAGCTCATGTAAAATCGAAATACCAAACAGAACTAGAACAGGCTCAACAAGAGAAAGCCCTTGGAGTTGTAATAAACACCTTGCTAACAGTAGCCAAATAGTCAAAAAGGAATCAAAAAGCCAAACAGACGCCTTTTATATGAGACTGGGCACTATACCTTGGAGCAACCCGTACAAACACGCCGTCTTTATCCAATTATTTATTTTTGGCACAAGGCACAAGAACCTACAGCAAAACCATAAATGTAAATTATTAACACTAAGACTTACATTATTGGATTAATGTTTACAGTTCACAGGAAATCGCAAAAGTAATCTTTCAATGTGGTTGCAAATGATTATTACAGAGTTTGTACCAAAAAAAATGTCTTACGAAATGTCTTACGAAAACTGTAAATAACTTGTTGAAGCAAAACAAAACCACTTTGAGAATAAGTAGGCTATCCCGCTGAAGTCTCTTGTCTTTGTTAAAACTTGTATTCTGTGTTTGTTGATCAAAATACATTCTTCCCGCTAAATTAAAATACACTGACTGAACAAAATAGAATTTCGGGGACATGACTGAAGTCTTTAAAATCTTAAAGCGACTTAACAAAGTTAACCCAAACCAGCACAGAAACCAGGACCAAAGCACACAGTTGGTAATAAAGAGAAGATAGACAGAGGGCACGAGACACAGAGCGGTGAGGGGATGGAATGAGTTTCCTAGCCATGTGTTGTGCAGTTCTGTTCTCTTGACCCCAGGGACCCCACAGATAAGCTGATGATAGTTTGAAGGGAGAGGTTTTGATATTTGCTCCTTGGCACAGATTCCCCTGCTGCCAGTTCTCTGACCACTCCCTCGACATTCCAGCAGACTCCTGAGCACATACCCGGGGCTAACTATTCCCTTTTATGACAAGCGTTGGTTCATCAGAGTTATTCAAGGTCGCTGTTTTATTACCTTTGCAGTGCATCCTCTTCAGTGGGAATAACCTCCTTACAGACATAATTTTTAAGAAGCATATGGCAAAAAAGCAACACATAACAGGATGTTCACATACGGTCCAATATCTGCATGTTTTTTGGCAAACCCAAGTGTCATCATACAGCCTAGCCCTGCAGATTATGGTGACAACAGTAGGCTTTGCCTCACCCACCAGCACATCTAGTTACAGTCCAGTGCAATTACAGGATTTACCTATAAAACAGCTGTTCTTCTCCACACTCTCAACCCCTGGCCTCTCAAAGCTCACTTTTTCATTCGATCTACAGACAGATTGACAGATTTGATTTACCTGTGGAGAACATCTCCGCAGACACAGCTAGGAATGCTTCTGAAACCACGTCCTCCGAGCTGACCGAGATGTTGAGCTGCTGTGCCACGTTGTGGTACACGTTCGGCCGAAGGTTCTCCAGCTCGTCCCCTGTGCCAAGGAGACAGAGGGCAGCGACAGGGATAGAAATCAAATTACTCTAACCAATTTGAAATGCCCATTTCGAATCTTGCTGCAAATCCCACAACACGAACATTTGAAATGTTTTATTGATGATTATCTAAAGTACAGAAATAAACAACTGTTTTAGAATTTATTCAGGAATACCTTTAAAGGACCACACTTGTCAAATTAATTGTTCCTCAACTGAGAGTCATTTGCAAAATAAACAAAATCTGGAGTATTTAAAATTCTGTATAGATGGCACTGAATGCTATAGTAAAGTTTAATATAGCTATGTGTGTTGCATTAGTGCAGTAAAAGTACTTGTGGAGCAATACACTGTACAAAAGCCCACTAGAAGTGTGAGCTCACTGTAAAGGTCTCTTACTGCAGCAGTAGTTAATCTCATTTCAGGAGTTATGCTACAAAAGAGATCTCTAATCACCCTAATTCTCCTCAGAAGTAGTTTCTTGCCCATATATGTGTGTTTCGAAAGGCTTAGCTCAAATTCTTTCCATTTTACCAAATGTTCTCCCTGTATTTAGATCTCTGGATCTCTATTATTAATCCAATCCATGTCCACTGGGGTGTAAGCCAAACATGAACTCAGGGGATTCAAAATGCTCTTCACCCCCATTGTCTCTCTGTCCCTGGATTTTAGATTTTATAAATGTGTGAACTTTGAATAGCTTTTTTGTTTTTGGAAAAGGAAAACATTATACAATATTGTGGTTCAGTAAATATGAGCTCATATCTAAAACAGAACAGCTCACATAAGTGGCCTGAGTGAGATGACATCTGTTTAGAGAAGTAAGCAGCCACTGACATATATCCCCGCTGAGCTCATTGCCCTGCGGGCTGGGCTTTCCCCCCACCCCCCCCCCCCCCCCCCCCCCCCCCCCCCCCCCCCTTCAACAGCAGTACCATAAATGTTTGTTTTACAATGTCTTTCATTAATACCCACATTGATGTCAACAGCAGATTGGATTAAGCCACCTGATACATCACGACATCAAAGAGCAGCTTCCACACAACAAAAAACTGTTCAGTGTAGTGGTGTCATACAATCCGATGCATGTCGAGGTGTAGTTCATTTTTAAGGGAGAACCGGGTACTTTGTCTAATAGTTTTATTGTTTATGATTTTTGTTTTGAAACAAACCCAGTTTGAAATTAATATGATGGAACTGTATTCTGAACTTAAGCATCTTTTGTAACTTCTGGAACATTGTTAGTCATCCGCTGTGCCAGTTTGATCTGCAGTCATTGTTATCATTGCTTATAAACTACTCCGGTAATTGCAACCTTGCAGGTTATTATTGTCGAGTTGATGTACTCTGTTATATATATACCTGATTCAACATGTCTAATAATGTGTCAACGCAGTGTCCTTCACCAGAGAAGGATGCAATCGATACTTAACTACAGGGCACAGTGCTTGTCAGAGGAGATAACGAGTGGGTCAAATTCACTGTGTGGTCTACGCGACACTAGATGCACCCTGTAGTTACAGTTATTACATGACAACTGTTTAGGTATTTTTTTTTAAGTTCTAGGTTGTCACTATGTAACCAGTGACAGGTAACCGAGGACATTCAAACACCTCCAAACTCGTGAGGTTGTCCTCTATTTTTTTTGTCTTGCATAAGCTTTAAGTGCTTTCTATTTCTATTCCATTTTTTTTAATGGAAAGAAACAAAATTGCAGTTAAGCAGACATTAAGTTTTCCTTTTCATGCCAGAACAAACGTGTATACCTGTACCCTATCCATGATAAATAAATTGTTCTGCCACATTCTATTCAATACCAATTCGCAGGATGGTTAGCATGACACAAACTAATTTCACTTCAGATTATTAAACACCAATTTCTCTAGAGGTAAACACATATAGGAGTACCCTTGCACCACTGACTCCCCATCCACTGGTATTTTGCTAAAAAAAAAAAAAAAGCAGTCCATTTAGAGGTTAGATGATATGATATCTTTATTTTTTATATAGCACCTTTCATAGTGGACCACTGCTTTACAGAGGTAGGCGGTGAACTGTGCATTATATGCAGAGTCACTTACAACAGGACATTGATTTAACATCTCATCCACAGGATGAAACACAAGTGACTTGCACAGTGTCCCACAGTCCCTGACAGAGGTGGGATTTGAACCAGTGACGACCTGGTTACAGGTCCCTCAGATCTGTATGGGAAACATTTCTGTGTTATGTAAAGCTCCCTATGGTGGGAACGGTTTGGGTTTCTGACCCCTATAGCTACTGGATCCAGTTATTTGTGGTGATCTGCTCAGCACCATACAAAGCCTAATTCTGTCTTTCTGCAGGATAGCTGTATTTTGGCAGCTCAGAGTTATCACCAGGCTGCTCAGTGCATCTTTACCAGTGTTTCTCACACTTGACTGAATGCACTGCTTTGGTAGAAGACAGCCCAGCCTCATGCCTGTTGATATATTAGATCTGTTTATACAGTGCGTGTCAAACAACAGTTGAAAAGACTGCAAAACATGTACAAAAGACATTTCCTCAAGGCTTATTCAAAATGGGGCCCGTTTTGGTTTATGTCAAGAATTGAGAAGGAACAGGTTCAATCACAGTCATATAAAACATTTAGTTACATCTGTATGCTAGAGATTCAAGCTGTTAACTATAAGACTTTTTTTTTCTCAAATACCAAATTTGGACACCACGTCTCACTGAATTGCCAGGCTCTCACGGAACTGAGCTGATTTTAAATGTTGATGATTGTACTGGAAAATGCAAGCTTGTTTGTTTGTTTTGTTCCAGTACAGCTTTGTGGTCCAGTGGTTAAAGTCTGGGGCTTGTAACCAAAACATCACCGGTTCAAATCCCACCCTGCCACTGACTGACTCGCTGTGTGACCCTGAGCAAGTCACTTAACCTCCTTGTGCTCCATCCTGCTCCGGATGAGATGTTAAATCAATGTCCTATTGTAAGTGACTCTAGATATAATGCACAGTTCACAGTAAAGTGCTTTGTGATGGTAGTCCGTTAAGAAAAGCACTATATAAAGATGATGCTATTATTTTTTAAGCACCTCTCACGCAAGACCCCATTTTATCACTATCCTGATAATGCTCATTAGCCCTGAGTCACTGTACAGGGGAATAGTTTGACAGGTTGTTCAATGATAATGAGCCGTGCAGCCAGTAGCTGTTTTGATCCACTTTTTCTGTGGTTAAAACTTTAACATAGAGATGGATATGACTGTCATTAAGCCACAGTATTTTATAAACTTATAAAATTGTCCATTCTTTAATATTTATTAAGAGTCTACATGCTCTTTTATGACATGTTGCAATGCGATTAATTGTGTATAAAACCTTGTTTTCCAATTTTCTGAAACATTTATGTGTTCCCTATGAACTTCAAAGGAGAGGCAGCTGTAATCTTGAAAGCAGTTCACCAGTATGTAAAACATTAACACTTAATCAATAATCATAGTCTAGTGAACAATATTAACAGATACTTAATTCTGAGAGAGAAAAAAAAAAAAAAAAACGAGGGCACATTACTTAAGATCTTACAAAGTTTCAAACAAATGTTTTCTTTTATGGTAATGCTAGCAAAGAAAACTCAGAAGTTCATTTATGGTAATAAAAAGCAGCCTGCCCCTGTTCTTGTTTACATTGAATTAAATAAAGATGTAACCTAGGTGGTTCATTGTAAGGTGCATCTCTAATAGTGCCTTTGCTGTATTGGCTGTCTGGCTAAGCATGCATGACATTCCAAACAGCTTGAACGTGGGACAATTGGTATTAGTTGTGCAGCAAAGGTCTTGGGAAGATGAGTGGAGTGCATATAACCTGTTGCCAAGGCAACTGCTTGCTTATGTTTCACCGAAAGGATTCCTTAGCTACTCATAAGTTTCTCAGTATAGGAAGACATGAAGTAGATGAATGGACTGATGGCAGTCTTAAGGAGAGGTTCAGTTTATATTTGCTTTTTATATTTTTATTAAGTGCGCTCTCAAGATATGTTGTGAGTGACTGGGGCATTTCCTTTTCGCTCACATGCACACCTGTGGCCTGTTGATGTCATCTTGACAGTACAGCCAGTCTTGGAATTGTTGTGTTTACTTGTTAATGTAGACAGTGTTACATTAGGGAACTGACCAAAGACTTCCTAATGAAATACTCAAGTACCTAACAGTTTGCTTTGAAAGATCCAGGGGTTAAAGTGCAGGACATGAAAACCATTTCACCCGAGACTGGGAGCCCCCATTCTCAAGTTTTCTTTACAGTATACTTTCTGACTGTCCATTTGAAAATCCATGGTCCATGGCTTGCTTACTGTATTTTTTGTATATGTATATATGATTTATTTATTTTGCCACTGCAAATGAGATTTGAGCAACCTGTATTTTTAGCTGCTAGCTATAGTAGGCAATTTGTTAAAAAAAACAGTAGGTTGCTACAATCATTTTGTCCTCTGCATGTTTTGGTATTAAATCATTTTTCATCTACAATATGATTGATTAACAGAGGATGTTTGTAACTGAATGTCAGGGGAGACTGCCTGCTCTCTGCTCCTCAGGATGAACACAGAGCGGTGTTCCAAGGCAGAGTCATCCCCTGGACACCAGCCAGGTAGGATGTGAGAGAAACACCTGTAGGCTTTGTACACAACAGCACCATAATTAAAGCCAGTCAATCTATGCCATTAGTTAATACAACTCTGTAATAAGCTGGAGAAATTCACACGCTGGAAGTGTTGGTTATTCTTTTTTGTTTTCCTTTGTTCTTTTGCCTTCAGCATTTTTTACCCATCGGTGAATGTAGGTTTAATCCATTCTATCAGGTACCCTATTGTTTTATAAGGCATTAATACCAGCTTCACCAATCATTGAGATCAAAGACTATGCGCTAAATTGTCAAAGATATTTTTACCAAATAGTCATTAGCACTTTTTTTTCTGAATGGAAAAAAAACACCAATTAAATGTCTAAAATGAATAAGAAATAACTTATTACCTGACTTAAAAGCCTTACTTGGTTATTTCTGGTTTTATTGGATGCGTTTCTCCTGTCTGAAAACATTCATGCTAATAATGACTGGGAGTAAATAGCTTTGAGAATGTAGCCCTATCTATTCAATGAAAAGACTTGTCTTTATAGTTGGAAAGGTACAGGTGTGAGAGGTACAGCGACACTCAGGCTTTGGAAGGGCATTGACTCCCTTAGATTGGAGATTACAACTCTGTTCAATTATAGGATCAGCAAACATCCTTCAATGTTTGTTGCATCACCAAAGCACACATGAGCATCTTCTTACTTTCCATTGAGTGGATCGTTACCTTTTCTTCCCCCGTCCTTGTATTTCCAGGTGACTCTTGCGGTATTGCGGCTTTCAAATCTTTCCCACCCTAACATTTAGTCTTTAACATTTCAATAACCTACAAAACGTAACTGCTTCTCCTGCTATGAGATATTGACACAGAAGCTTTATACATGGCATCTTTGACAGTGAGTGGCTGCACATGGAATCTGGGGATGGTGGGCTTAATCTTTTGAGCATGAAGACACAAACATGCCTCGAGCCTATTTGAAAACTATCTGTTTCCCTTCAGTACAAAACTAACAAATACACAGGCCTCAACAGGCTAAGGAGGTGTGATTCTGTTTAATGAACCTGCAGGCAGCCAATCTAGCTTTCATGAGGAGAAATGCACATTCTTAATCCTGACATTAAATGTTAAGCTGCCTTTTTTATAAAACAGGGCTGGCATCACCGTGTGTACTAGACTATCTGTTGCCTAGTGTGAGGACGAATCTAGTGTAAACCAGTGGTGTAGTCCTAAATTTGAAGGTACTGGAACACCACTAATATATCTAAAACAAGAAATATTAAACAAATTCACACGTAATGCATTTATCTCATTTCTACAACCATTTCCAAAGTGTCTTTCTCCACCTTGTGAAAGTGCTTTACTTTACGTGTCTGTGTGAGTCAGTGGCAGAGCGGTAATGTCTGAGACAAGACAGCTGAGAGGATTCCACATAGAAGAGCTTTGTTTGTGTTTTTGTCCACAGTCTTACTCAATGCACTGTACCCGTTGTCTTCATCAGCATTTTTAGCCTTCTTAAATAAGTAGTTTGTAATAGAAGTTCCTAATGCTCTTTTCAGTGCATCAAGAGGACTACTGACTGAATCAGACAGTTGTGCGTGGGATGTAAGTCATGTGACTTAGCATGCCTGTTTGTTATGCGAGTTCTGGCTGGACTGCACCACTGCTGCCTATAGAAAATAGAACCGGCATAGCATTCCGACACATTCTGGCTCTACACCATGCTACGGAAACTGTCAAGAGTATAATGTCTCTTTCTTGAATCAAACATCCTCCCGCCACCAGACACCACAACACTCCCTGTTGACCGTTTAATCCTCAGAGAAGTTTGTGAAGAACTTAAAGCTTCATCCTGAACTAAACAAGCAATTAACTTAACTTTTTAATGCAGGCCATTCCAAGGAAGCAGACTTTTCCCTTATAATGTAAAGCAGGTGGATGAAGCAGATCGCTGCCAGTACAATGCCTGTCAGTTTAAGAGTAATACAAGGCCTATAATAGTGCTTTAAAATAGAAGACTTGGAGTGGCTGAGTAACATTAAAACTCTGTTCCAAGTGGCACCATCCCAAAGCTAAATTTGTCTCAGCCTGGGATTTATTTGGGCAGTAAATCTAAATGTGAATATGATCCTTACAACAATACAACATTTAATCATCTGGAGCATAAATCAAACAAACCACAGTTTTAGCATTGACCACCAGAGGCACTATACGCTTTGCTCAGTGATAAGTGTTCAATACAACTCAGCTCTAGTTAAAGACATAAATAAGCCATGTTGAGATAATAGGATCATACTTTTTTAGGGAGGGGAGGGGTGCATTTAAAGACATTGTCCATAATCAGGACTGACCTTTTAGACCTCTATACAGCTCTGCAGTATTGAAGGGGGTTAAACATAAATATATAATGGATTTAAATAAATGTATTCCAAAATATACGCTTTGTATCAAAATATAACTTAAAATAATTAAACGAAAAGTGCAGTAGTTTTATATTGGGATACAATCCAACATCCTCAATCTCCAACCAAGTGTTTAAAGTTTAAAATTAAATGGAACCAATCCTGAGAAAGCCGTCCGCTGGATGTCTCCAGAATGTAACAGATCTTCGAAGTGTATCTGTTTGCACATAATAGTGTTTAATGCAAGTGCACAGTGCTGCCCTAGGCTAAACTCTGAGAGCATGACATCAAATCATTACCTGAGAGTCATCGATGCTGCTGCCTTTCAAGTCCAGTATGGCTTGCTCTCTGAAAATAACAGCAATTAGAAGCTTAACCCCTGGGAAGGTGTCTGTCTCATCGACTGGGTGTGACTGGATTCCTACACCTCTGAGATTTCTGAGCTTTGTGTTTTTAAATTACTTTTATTTCTGTGTTATTTTTCAGGCACTGGAGCATCTTCCACACAAGTAATTGATTCAGTCAGTACTGAGGAGTGAAAGAGTGGGTCTTGTTTTCAGTGTCCTGTGTAGTTTCGCTCAAATCCGAAGGATAGGATAATGGCTTCAAGAGAAGATCAAAGGGCTGCTTGCTTAGCCTGCAAACCAGAAAGCCCAGTGGTAAGCACTTCATAAAAAGAAGAAGAGGATGTTTAGGGTGTCCTCCTTTTCTTCTGCTCTGCCGGGCCCCCAGCACACCTGGATACAAAATTCACTTTGACGAGCCCCCATCTTCCCATCCCCAGTCCCCCGTCCCTCTGGTTCAGGAGAAAATAATCTTAAAACATTTAAAATCTCCTACAACTCTATTAAAGCTCAAAGATTTTCAATTACAATATTGAATACTGTATTCAGTAATTATTTTGGGTGTGGTTATTAAATGTTGTCATGCTATATTTATATTTTATATATATATGTGTGTGTGTGTGTGTGTGTGTTGTGTGTGGAGAGAGAGTTTTGTGTTTTACGGTAGTTGCAGCTGTTACAATTGTATTTATAATTTATTTAGTTTCATTATGATTTATTTGATTTAGTTTCATTATTACTGTAATAACAAGTCTGGTATTCATCAGACAGCAGCTTTGGGAAAGAAAATACAAATCTCAAACTATGATTTGTTGTATAATTGTAATGTGGGCGAGGCCCTGTCTCCTTCCTCTGAACTCTTAAATATGTTTTGGGAGATGACCATCGTTGGAATCTTCGATGAGGGCAGACAGACTCTATACACAGGGAATGTCTTCCTGTATACTCGCAGTGTAGACTTCTAGGTAAAGCAAGTCATAGTAAATGCACGATTGAAGCATGGTAAAGAAAGGCCATGCAAAAACATGGTAGCAGCATATGGAAGCATGACCAAACATGATGAAAGCATGGGTTAAGTGGAAGTCCACCATAAAACATGATGAAAAGAGTGAGATGAAAGATACAATACAAGCTCCGAGTGGCTGCATTATAGTTCTGCAGTATGGTATTGTAAGCTTGTATGGTTTTGCACACAGTAAAAAAGAATGCCTCTTCTGAGGTGACTGGTCACTTTTTTTTTCTGAAGGGTCACTAAAAAAGCACATCCTGTTAATTCTGGACATTGGCCAGCTTCAGTATGACTGTTATTTTCCCCCTCATGCATGGGTGAGATTTGATCTGTATTTTTAGAAGCAAGCCCAGGAAGGAAGATAATGCAGCATCCATCCATACAAAGTCCCTTTATTTTTGTAGAGACCCCAGGAATCAAATCATCTTTTGTCAAATGTGGCTTCTGCTTAAACAATGGAGTGAGCCTGATACTTCAGTGATAACCCAATTTTGGCCGCGAATTACATCAGGTCTACAATTTTCTTTTTTTTTTTTTTCTTTTTTTTTGGTGAAGTGTACAAAAGTTAAATTAAGCTCTCAGATGTGTGCTTCCTTATTAGTTTGCAGCATAAAAATAGGTTACATTTTCCTTTCACAAAATAATTTATGCAAATAATTGTACTTTGGCACAAAAATAAAGCTGACCGATTGTGTTATGTCTACTCCAATTGTAAAGTCAAGTATGTTCACTGTAATTTTGCACTTTATTAAATGCTATGCATTAATACTACACATTTACTGTTCTTTTTCAAGTTATTGGTGGTCTTAATGTGCCTGTGCTTCATCCATCAGCCTTATTACCACACTTTGCTATGCTTTAACCATGCTATACTCCCCAGTCTTACCCTCCTTGATCTTCCACAAAGTTACAAAGGCACTTTAAGAAACTTTTTTTTTTTTTTTTTTAAAGCAAAGTGGTTAATTCCGTCCACCCCACTCCCGACCCCAAAATAAAAGCATCTCCAATTACACAACACAATCAAAGAATGAGTAATAAAACTCCCTGACACTTTATGTTTGCTAAGCAAGATCTAAAGCCAACGGCAAACTCCTATTGTATGAGAAAAACGAGAAGGGAGGGAGGGACGGAGGGAGCGAGCGAGTGGGGGTAACCGAAATTGATGCATCATCAGTTGATTAGGTTGCCCTGGTGAGTTCAGAATCCCAAAGCTGTCTTATATCACTTGGACGCGAAGTGCAGCGGTGCCTCTGATTTAGCTGACTGAAGAGACCGCACAGTACTGCAGCTATGAACTAAATTACAGGCTGTACGTTTATTTTCTTCGGGATTAGTATATTTTCTTTTATTTTTTTCCCAGGTGAAGATGGCGAAAAGAACGGTGGAATTAAATGGGACCATGGTTTGTATTGCTTGCTTTTTAGTGATGTTCTCCACCGTACCGGTCGTCTCTGGACAGGCGCTTCCCTCAAACGGAGTGAATGGATTTAGTTTGCATCCACCTTATTTCAATTTAGCAGAAGGAACTAAAATCACTGCCACCGCAACCTGTGGGGAGGATGGAAACGGAAAAGCTATCCAGGATCTTTACTGCAAACTCGTTGGAGGGCCAGTATCGGGGGACCCGAGCCAGACTATCCAGGTGCATGTTGGAGCTGTTTGTTGACTCTTGTTATTATTGGTTCAAGAAAGCCCTTTAATAATATTTAGTTCATGTGGTCTTTGTACAAGATGTAAACCATATTGTACTGCGCTAGCTGTTTTCTTTTTTTTAATTGTTTCTAAATCTAGAAATAAAGTTACACCTGTTTTATTTTAGACAACTGTTTTGCATTTAGAGATGCACAAGGACATAGTACAGATGTATTATACACACTGCAAAACAAAAAATCCAACTCTCGTTTCTTTTGAATTGTTGCAAATCCCAGAATCTCAGTTATGTCTTGTAAATCTATATGGGGAATTATACGTTTCCCAATTTTATTGGGAATTTTGGCGAAATGTTCCTAGTTTTATTTAAATGTGGTGGGTAGTCTGTATATGTGTGTGTGTGTGGGTGTGTGTATATATATATATGTATATGTATATATATATATATTATATATATATATATAATATAGTTATAATATATATATATATATGTTGAAACTGACCTATTCCGATAAAACATTTTCCTTTATTATTATTATTTTTAGCAAAAAAAAACTGTTTTTCCACTTCGAAATACGTGAGCTTTTCCTGTCAAATGAACTCAGCAGCTCTCTGGGACGCATACCTTCCTAGTGGTCGAACAAAAGGAACTTTGTTCATACTTTTTTTTTTTTTGGTTTGCTTTTACCATTGTGTTTGCCTCGGCTTCACATTGCTCTACATTTTATAGCAACATAGGGAGGCAACTTCACGGTATAGTAAGGTCGTTTGTTTCCTCAGATAATTCATGTAGCCTTAAATGCTACACGTTATTTCTTCTGTGACTAGTCCAGTTCAAAAAGCCTATCTGCGTTATTTTACCGCAGTACAGTGTAGTAAAATGCTACTATGTCCAGAAATGTTTAAACGGAAGTTAAAACGAAACATGTTGATGTTTAATTCATTAATGTGGCATAACAAACAACGCATTCACTGTTTATGCACAGTCTGGCCCTGTTTGATCTCAGGTCGAAGTTTGATTCGTTTTTCATGTGATGTCATAGTTTACAATTCCTCATACCAATATACGCCTATTAACTAAACAAGTGCGACCAAACAAAATATAATGTATGTATCTCAGATAAGGTTCATAATGAGAGTCCCAACGTTTAAAGTGTGTTTTCAGTAAGGACCTACATTATTCTCCTTTCTACTAAGGTTTACCCCTTGAAGAATGTCAAATTCTTTCGAAGTACAGATAAGAAAGGATCGTGTATAATGAGCGGGCGTGGTAGCGGGTCTTGTATGTAGTTGTTTGAGGTGACTGGGTGAATTGATCTCTACATCAGAGAGCGTGCATGTCAGCAACTTCCAGCATTGTTTATGCCAGTCTTAAAATATGCCCTTAAGTCTAGGATTAGATCTGATAATTACCATAAGCACAGACAGCAGGAAATAAAAATACATCAGAGAATACTAGGAACAGTAGCATACATACAGTAACTCCATACCGTGACTTGCGTACTACGCAAAAATAGTACAGATGGTTTGTACATATTTCATAAGGGGAACCTGCACTGTCAATCGCTGATGGTAAAATGCATTTTAAATTCTATTGAAAAAGACACTGTCACGCAGACCAGAGCTAATTTAACGTCACAAACTGCTGATCCACGGGTTCACATCTGCTTTTATTTATTTTTTTCCTGCGGTGGCACTAATTTCGATTTGTTCAGCCATACAGTAAGTGACATTTCTCACAATCCTGCTAATCTGGGATAATTGTGAAATTATGTTCAGTAGTTAAAATGACACAGTCTGACAAGGCGACCCTGAGAATAGCAGGTTCTAAAATGAAGGCATGATTGTAACTGCCCTGAGTGCATTATAAACGCTGAAATGTTCTGCGGTGACTTGAGTTCAAGTTATTACACCAGCTATGCCAAACATGGGCTGTCTGTAAAAACCGTTTGGAATTTGTTAATTTAAATAATATCATTCTATCCTTAATGTTTCTTTTATCATAGGATTGTATAAGCATAATAGAAAACCTACCACTTGGTAATCACGTTTTCTGGCCCATACCGGAACTTTTATTATTATTGTAAACAGTGACATTAATCAAGATAGCAAATTCCAAAACAGTCCTTGCTGATACTCCTAATGAGACTGCAATAAACCTCAGTCAGCTTGACAGAAGAAACATTCCAAAGCTTTACTGTTCATTTGCAAAGTTAAAAGCACAGATATGTGTGCACCTATTTTTCACATCTGTTTACTCCAGGCTGTGATGTCCTTCAGTAGACCTCCTGCACTGTGTTTGACTTGTTCTGTCACATAGTATGAAAGTGCAAAGATAGTGTTGTTGATATACGCCAATTGCATATAGGAAATAACATGTTTAGATGCTGAAACTATAAAGTCGATCTGTCTGATTTACTAGTTTGTGTGCTTTTACCTTAAACAGATTTACCTGCCTTTTTTAAAGACTGCTAGGCTGAAACCCTACCGTTTCCACTGTGCCTTGAATTTCTAGAGCCTTTGTTTGAACTGTACGTTTTATAGGGATTCTTGTAAACGTTAAAGAGGTGAACCTGAGAGTCTTTCACAAGCAGCCAGCCAGCCAGTGAAAGAAGGCAGGAGATACAAAAGATCGGGATCCTGAGCTGAGCTCCTCGTCGGTTTTAACACAAATACGTTAACAAATACAATGAGGGAGGGGGGAGAGAGAGAGGAAACATTCAGTTTGGGCAGTTTAAAATGGCAGTAATGAACTCAAGTGTGTGAAGTCCTGGAGCGCGAAAGGGATTACATTCCCCCCAGTTAACCCTTTCTCTGGTAGCTTCTTTATAATTCAGTCCAATAAAGGTGTAATGATAGTGGTCACTATACCTCTGGGTTTAAGCAAGGCTGAGGAAGATCCAGTTGAGAGGCTCATACCTACACAGCCAAATTATTTTAGATGTGGAGGCTGGAGTGGGTATTGTTCTACTTTCGAGTAATCAGCTAAGCAAAATAGACAAACGTTTACAGTGTAAGCTAACAAGTAGACAAACATTTCAAAGTAGCTTCAGTTTGGTTCCCCTTAATGATATAAAATTTGATGAAACGCTGTGAATGTAGCAGATGTAGTCTGTATCTCTGTGATGAAAGTATGCACGGGCGTTTGGAATGAGAAGTCACCTTCACCTTCTTTTCTGATGATGCTGACTTCTCTAATGTGTTACTAGTACCCTCCACTAATTTCTTTTCCCTCTGGTCTGTAGGGTCAGTACTGCGACACTTGCAGAGCTGGGGACAGCGATAGAGCCCACCCCATCGCCAACGCTATCGACGGGACTGAGCGCTGGTGGCAGAGCCCGCCTCTCTCCCGGAGCCTGGAGTACAACGAGGTCAATGTCACCCTGGACCTCGGACAGGTGAGGCAGTCTGGCTGACACTAAGCAAATTAGATTTTTTTGTAAGCTTGGGTGGTCGTTTCTGCAGAGGGAAACTTCAATGCTTTGCAGAGATGGAAATACGACTCTCACTGCAATGCAGTTTGATCCATTCCAGGTTTTACTCTAGGTTTAATAAGAAGACATATTTGAGCTTGTTACATATACACTATGGCTAATCAAGCTCATAGTAAAAGCTGGCATAGGTGAAACTGCTGCTGTGTGCAATAGTCGTCTTATTTTCATCCCTGCATTGTTGCATAGTTTGTTAACAAAAAGTGCTATTTTACCAGCTTATGTTTCTTTAATTGCAGTGTTCTTACACCAATAAGAACTGGCAGCCAGTTGTAAAATTATTAACTTTTTCCTTTTAGTGTTTACTTAAGAAGTACCTGTCTTTTGGAAAGAAACTAGAGATGAAATAGTGCTTCCTGTTATTAACAAATCCTCCCAGCTTTGTGTGGGACCTAACATTCACCCTTTAAAAAATAAAAGAAATAAAAATAACAATAATAATTTGAGTTTGAATGAGTGTAGGATGGATCTAAGTGTATTTTTACTTTCAAGAGGAAATCATATATCGGTTTGCATACAATCAAACCAGCGCTTGTTATGAAAGCTGTTTCATGGTGATTTGCTTTCTCAAGCTCATTACGCTGCCGTTTCAGACTGTATTTTGTTAATCAGTACTTCTTTAGTCGTAAACCCCCTGACCCCCATCTCTGCAATTAAAGAGCTGTGACTTGCAGTCAATAAACTGGCTTGTTAAAAAACAATATCAGGCAACCCTGGAGCATACAGCTTGATAGGGCCCTGCAGCAACAGGACTCTGCCAAGATTCCTGACTGGAAATGCAATGTATGCTGCTGGAGGGTAGTTTTGTTTCATTTTTAGGAAGAAATCTTTCTTGTCTTCCGGGCATCTGCAGAGGAGGTGGTTTCTACTTGCTTGACCTCTGAGCAGTATTGACATGCTAGCCTGATCTCTATCTGTACCTGAAGGGATCTGCTAATTTCTCTTTTGCCTGGCTTTTTTTTTTTTTTTTTTTTTTTTTTTTTTTTTTTTTTTTTTTACCCATACCAAGGTCATGTTCATGTTTCATTTTAAAACCGAACTTGCCCTTGAGCGCTTCTGCAGTTATGATATTGCCACTCGCACAATACATAACTGGCAAACACTGTACCAAATTTCCATGCATTCCACAGATGAACGCTTTTAAAACAAGAAGATGGTGACATGTAATGCTGTTGCTGTTAGTCTTAAGTGTGAAGGCAGTACTCAGCCCGCAGTTATAATAGAAACATTGTATGAATTCAGAAATGTGTAATTCAAAACAAGCTGTCGCTGGTGAGACTGCTTGGGGTGCAATTGGAAGACGGGCTGAAAGATTCCCTCGAGGGAATAGTTTATGAAAGGACTATCAGAATGCATTTGCTATGGTGGAACCAACATTAAGAACACCAAAATATGACATACTGTAGGAATAAGCTACTTCAGAAGTATGAATACAGGTATTAAGCTGTAGAAAAAGTTTATACATTCAAGATCTCCAAAGTTGTTTAATGCCATTTTATAAATATTTCTATAACATTTGAAAACACATATGTGTGTGTGTGTATATGCTTACATATAAATGACTTTTTCAAACTGACAGAAACCCTTGGGGAAGACCTGGGTGTTTTCTGCCATAACCCCCCCCACCCCCCCCCCCCCCCCCCCCCCCCTGTAAATTCATCTGTCAAATAAATTATCTTCTGCTCTGTGCATGTTTCAGATGGCAGAGAATTTAACCAGGCTCCTAGCAGTTGCTCTGTAAATCTGTAACACAGGCATGTAATTTTAGCTTAATGCTTGCAACCCAGGAGGGAAATATGACTTGGATTAAAGTTTGAGCAGTTTTTACTGTTTTAGCTAAGCTTGTAAAATCTGCTGTGTTTGGAAATATCAGACCACATGAGAAGTGGTCGTGTTTGACATATCATTCCCCTGGTAGCCCGGTAAAGTATGAGCTCATTCAGAATCTAGGGCCGAACGCTGGTTTAAACTTATTGAGCACTCTGAAGCAAGTGTTCACTCTTGCTATTCTGAAAGCAATAACATATTTGAACACTATTTATCAATAAACATCTCCAAATAAATAGTAGTTAAAACTACTGTGTTTCTTACTAGTTATATTACATAAGAAACAATGGAGGGCTCATTATAAAACTGTGCTACGATCTTATATTGACTGCATTTCGGAAGACCTCTCACTGCCCTACAGGGACTTCCTAGCACAACAACACCAACAGTTGATCACCACGCCCAGTATTCATTTCCTGGCCTGCTTTTTGTCCTTTGATTACCTTTGTATTGTGTGATATACTGCTTGAAGATAATGATTGCCTTATATGTTCCACACACTGTATGCTATTTCTATCTCTCAAACAACCTGTGTGAACTAAAAAAAAAAAAACACCTGGAACACGGAGAAGAAAACTCCAGTTCATTGTGACATTATTTATTTATTTGGAAATTTGCAATATTCACCAAGCTGTTCAAATCTGAATTGTTTTTTTTTTTTTTTTTTTTTTTTTTTTTAGCAAAGTGTTGAATGGACTTTAGAACATGGTTTCAGGAATGAGTATCTGAGCCCTGTTATTCCAGATACAGGAGGTATCAGAAATAGGAGATTCCGTAGGTAAAGGGTACAAGCGCTCTTGCTGTTCCTGTGGCCGCTATTGTGGCGCTGTACATCATCTTTTAAACTACCCATTTGCTGTGGTTAGTCACTTGTCTGTGCTTGCACTCTTGCAGGCTGTAAGGAAGAGGTTAACACTGGTTGTACGCCAATGGATCCTGTTTCTGTGGAGGAATAGACCACTGATTTTGATATGTGAAAGACACAGTAAGCTACATTGCTTAAGAATGGCGTTGAACTCGCACCACACTGGGCCTCTGTCAGTATTATGGCAAGGGATTCTTCAGTATTGTTCTTGGGCTGAATCAAATCAGTCCCTCGGGACACTTGAAAAAATATATTAGACAATAATGATTCTCTTTCTCTGTCTGTCTTGGGGTTTACTTAGTGCTTCAGTGTTTATTTTTAGGTTCTACTACACAAAGATGTTGGAAAATTGGAATCTCTTTTATTACTTTTGAAATACATTGGCTCATTCCACAGGTTACAAATGTCATGTTTAAGTACAATAGGGGTTAAACCCTAAGATTTCCTTATGTGTTGCCTGTGATTCAAGTGTAAAAGTCATTTTAAAGAAAATGAAAGAGGCATTGTTACGTCATGTATTAACCAAGTAATGTTCAAATAAACTGATGTAATAGCACATTAATCCTGATACCAATAACAAATAAATATTATAGTCCAGCCAGGAGAGGCGAACATGATGCTATGTTTTAGGCTCTGGTGCAACAGTGAATGTTGCTTGGTTGACATCATTAAAAGGTTTCATTTGGTGAGTGCATTTTTGGGTGGTCGTTAGTGTCCCTTGATTTAATTCCATTTATCCAGGTCGCCCTTTTCCCTGCAGCCAAACCTTGTGAGTATCAGAAAGAATGCAAACTCTTTAAATTCTAAAAATGGATTTGCAAAGAGAATCTGCTGTTACCTCTGTCTGCCCGAGTTCCGCTGAGTGATGTGATTTCCATTAACTTCAGGTAGGTTATATACTTGCTGCTTTTGTCATTCTGCTGTATCGGTGGGTATACTGAACATTAATGTCTGCTGTAATGTATCAAATCCAGTGCCCTGAAGGGAGAGACCCTGGTTTTCTTATCCCACTGTATAATCTCTTGCATGGGAGACCTCAGCTGAACATTTGTTTCAAGCTCGAGCAAGTGCTCTAAGCCAGTCAGAATGAGAGAGTAGCAAGTGTTAGCTAGCAACGCCAAATAAGTAGTCATAACATGGCTCCTTTCCATACTGTCCCCTGGAGAATTGCCATAAGATGAAGCAATGTGTATTTCCAAATTGAGGTAGATTGTCTTCCCAGTAAAGTTTTTGTCATTTATTTCTAAATCGTACCAGAGTCAACCAGACCAGTAGCTCAGTGTGTCATTATAGCCACAATGTTAGTGTGTGCAGTTTCTTTAACTGTGGTTCAGTGTGCCAGAATTCGGTCCTCCATTCACATGTATCATTTACGGAAGTAAAGCCTCGGTTCCAGTGGGGATATACACTACCCTTTTCTCAGTTTTATTTCTTAATGGACAAGACTTCCTGACTGTGACTGAACTTCTCCTTGCTGTACTTTCATTTGAGCTGCGTACAGCATTAAAGCAGCAGCCCTTGTTCTGTGTTTAATCTCTGTTTCCTCGTTCTGTTAGAGGACACATTTCTGACTGCTGCCTGTACACCCTGCCAGTTCACAGTTTGCCATTGCAGTGCATGTGTACAGACCTGGGAACTCAGTGTGGATTGTTGTTGGCACAGCTATTTGAAAAGCCTGCAATGTAGTGTGATGAAGGGAGAGTTGTTAACTGATACATGACCCTGACCTCTAAAGCGCTTGCATACAGTAAAACAACATGCATCTAAAAAGGTAGAAATGCATTTAGTTCAAAGTGGTCTAACATATTTGACGTACACATGGTGATACACACCTACAGATAATTTCAAACAATCTAGAAGCTTCCATCGCTGGGGTATCATAGTCTTGGTATGTGGAGCGCTCCTGCAAAGGAGGGGCCCACAATGCTCTCACTGTACGGGGTCTGTGATTACCTCGCTGTCAGGACAGGAACTGTAGCCGTCTTGTCAGATCTCCTCTCTCTCCCAACCCCTCGCTCTTTCATCGTGCTTACTGAGCAGGAAAATGAGCTTGGCTGCACTCAGCTCTGCAGACCCAACCTTAATAGGAGAGGTTTGAGACTAAAGCAGGGGAAAAAAATAAACCACGAGGCTGGAGGATTAAGGTGCAGAGCTGACGACGTGACAGTCGCGGATAGGATATACTATAGGATATACTGTCATTCTTTCAACACTGTAGACTTCTATGCAGGTCTAGAAAAGATAGTTCCACTCAAAACAGCAACAAACTGATCTCTGTGTGTTTATGCCCACTTTGATTTAGTTTCCAGTTATGAAGACACTCTTGTTATATAATTAGTTATCCTGTGGCAGTCTGTTTTTCTATATAAGATCACTTGGCATTGAAGGATTTAATCAGACGTTTACTGGGAAAAGTGATGTTTTGTTTGAAATATTTGTTGTAGTAAGATAAGCACATTAATGATATCTTAGTCCCTTGTTCTGCTTACCAGAACAGGTGCCAGACCCCCCTGCTTAAACCCAGTCTTGTTGGCTAAAGGTAAATTGTTAGTCACACTAGCATTCACCTGTATATCAGGATCACACCTGTTGTATATTAGTCAGACACTGGTGTTCACCTGTGTATCAGGATCAAACCTGTTGTATTGGCTTGTGGCCATTCTTTTTTAAAACAGTTATTAAATCAATATATGAATCGGTGGCCGCGAGACATGCTTTAGTACCGCCTACAGCACCTCACACCTATCCCGGATTAAGGGATATAATATAATTGCGTTGAATGTAACTGATAGTTGTGTGTGCATTTCTTGTATGAAGTGGGTGTTAGGAAAGTACCTGTTGGTGCTAAATTCTTTGCACTGCCCTTGTGAATGTGGGGCTGTAGCTCTCAGACTTTAGTGATAGTCAGGCTGCCATAATTCACATTTAAATAATTGAATAACTGAGATAAAACTTAGGCAACGTGTAATCGTCATAGTAATTCAGCAATTTTCAGTATGTTATCCCTCGGAAAGAAACCGCTCAGAAGGACCTGCCCTTTTCATTTTGGTGAGATGTTGCAGTCTGGTTCGATTTTACAATGTTGAACTGAGAAGGTAATTCCCATGATAAGCATGTCGTGCTCTTAAAGCACCACCTATTTGCTCTTTAAACAATAATAAAAAAAAAGTTAAACCAAGAGCTAATGTTTCCTTAATTGGCCCTCATCTAGTGTTTACCCAGGGTGGTGTGCTGAGAATTCAGATTTACCCTTTTGTTTCCAATGTGATTGCAAATCAAAGACTCCCAAGTGTTTTGTGTATCTGTGGGACCTTCTGTTGTTTAAAGGGTCAGGGTCCAAGGATTTAAACAGTAATATTTAGTAACTCAAGAGAAGGAGGCCATACTTCAATTCATGCTGGAGCTGCTAGCTGTAGCTTACAAAATATTGGGATGCCAGCACAAGATATGGCATTTCCTATTAGTTATTAGCCACAAGAAACAAGCAAGTGTCTTTTTATTTAATGGTGAATGATGTAGCAATTGCTTTATAACTGCTCTTGAAATTGAGTAATTTCCATACAACATAATATTTTAATATAGGTAACATTTTCAAAATCATATTACGTTATCGCTTGGTTATAGTAACTTGACTTTGAGTTATTATCAGCACTTCTACTTGCTGCAATCTCATAAACTATTGATTTGAGAAACCATTGAATTTCACATTTCTAAATGTTAATTGCTATACGATTACCTATCTCTGTTTAATAACCAGGCCCCCAGAATGACTGTGCAACTTTTGACATCTTTCAGGCACAGTGGTCTCACTTACTGTATCCCTCCACATTGATTGCTAGGTCATTTTAGAGTTTATTTTACTCCAGTGCAAACATTGTGTTACGGATAGGGTTGTCTAAACCTTGGGACAGGGAGCCCTGAACCGCTGAAGGAAACTTTCAGACTGTTTTAAACTTTGCTTCGGGAGATGGTTGGATAAAAGGAAGGCACACGCTTGTACAATGCTTGTACTGTAGGTGTTTTTACTGTCTATGCGTGGCCTAAGTATTGCCTAATTGCCTGTCCAGAGCAAGTAACAACTCTGAGAGATCATCAATCTGCCATGCTAAAGTCCATCACAATTCAGTATGTGATTTTATAGGAATATGGGAGCTCCCATAAATTATATAGAAATCTACCTCTGATTGATGTTACCCAGTGCCAATCTACATTGTCTAAGCTTCAGTCTTCTGCCCCCATACAAGAGTTCGGTGAGTACTCTTCTTGACATGTAGAAAGTAAAAAGGACTCTTACTGTTTTTGTATTTTCCCCTGGATATTTTGAATTCCCTAAGCTTTAGGTACTGGGTGGTCCTTGTTACTATGAGCCTTTAATGGCGTATAGGTTTGAAATATTGTACTTGTCCTATTTGTTTTTGTCTTGGTGTAGTAGGTGAGGGTTACTATTGAGGAAAGTGGTTGTCGAAACTGTTATCTTTTTCCCTCTTTGCAAAGTCATTAGATGCTTCAGACTTCCGACTGCTCCTCCCTTGCAGACAAAGGGGCTTTCTGACTTGCCATCTTTTATTGTGTGGGCCTAGATCCTGTTTGTGTCCTAACCGCAGACATGCCTTTTCAGATTTTAATTGACTTGAGCCTGTAATGGTGGTGTTTTCTCTTATCTTTAGTATTTTGAAGCACCTTCAAGAATGGCATTGTGCAAAAGTATTTTTAAAATGTATACTCTTGTCCACTTTTAGCGGGCCTGTATGATGTTGTTAGTCTAAACCTTAGTGTGATTTTAATATGAGTGGATTGCCCGATTTACCTTTCCAGGCTGTATAGCTTCTTACCATCTGTCTTCTACTACCCTTATGGCTTTCTGGTGACGACAGAATCAAAAGGGCAATGGCTACAATGACAAAGCTTCTGTCTTTTAGAAGTGCTCCAGCCTCTGCTTGTGTTTTGTAATGGAGAGTGTTCTAACATTTATATACTTCTGAGTAGCCCACAGTAAGTCAAGAACACAGGACTTGCACAGAGCAAATCATCATTTCTGTTGTCACAACAGTTTTTTGTAAGGTAAACTTGGTGAGAACCAAAAACAACTGCTTTTCAGCAGGTCATAAAGCCTGGGGGAGGGGGTGGGGGTGGAACTCTGGCATGAACAATGAGTTTAACCCTCGGCTCCCTGCTCATATTGCCCAGAGAGGGAATCGGCTGCAGGAGAAACCTAGTGAGATACTGTATATCGCTCAGATATTTCTTATTTTGATGTGTTAGAAACTGTAAAAATGTTTCAGCTTTCTGTTAAACATAAGGGACATAGAAGCTCTAAACACAAAAATTGCACACTGACTACTTTTTATTTTATAAACAAACAAGTTCATTTATTTATTTATTTTAATTAAATACTGTTATACAAATTATGTGAATGAAAAAGAGAAGCTCAGTTCTTCTGAGTTTTAGCATTTCTTGGTTGGTTTTCAGTATGAATCCTATAGCTGATTTAAGCTATCCTGAGTCAGTTTGAGGTTTATGAGGGTTTTTAACACGCTCCCCAGGGAGGCAGGCTGTTTTTATTTAAGGAAACTGAATCCTCCACCTGCTCATTTAATCTTCCCCCCTCCCTAACCCCTTATCCCAGGTTTCTTTACAAGCCCATCTCTCAAAACTTGCTGCCGTGATGATATCTGGCCTGCGCCTTTAGTGAGGCAGCTTTAGAAGTAACCTTTACCTCTGTTTCTCCTCACCAAGTTTAGCTGCTGTTCGTCTTCTTTGATGGATGTAACGGTGCAGTGATAAGGGTTGGCAGGATATTATGACATGAGCTACAGACACCCACTTTCTCTGGTACTGGGGAGGAAAGGTTAAGTGGTTAGAAGTTTACACACAAAAATACCACCTTGGTGTGGGCCGAAGTGGAGCCTAAAAAACATAAACAAAAAGCATTTCCTTAAAATAATGACCGTAGAGGTCCGGAGAGCCTTTTAGTAAATATCATTACCTTTCTCTTTCCAAACTCAGGACTTCATGAGACCTCAGAATTTCTTAGGTCTAATGTTAGTGTAATTTCTATGTTCATTCAATGTTGTTTGGCCAGACCATTAGTTTTAAGTTAATTTCTCTTTGGCACCAAGAACACACGGTAGGTATATTTTATACATACACTTTGGCATGGAGCTCATAGCCTTGGATGATCCCAGCATTTGTTTTAAAGTACTTGCAAAGCCTCTGCAAACAGGGCTTGAGGGACCAATTAAGTCGAGGAATCTGCTGGAAGTAACAATTGGCTTATCTTCCAGGGGGCAAGTTATCTCTTCTTCCCTGGGCTTGGTCCAGACATGCGTGGTACTGTAGCTTTCTGATGGACTAGCCATGACAGGGATTTCAGTTTTTTGAAAGAGTTTTGTTTGAATTATTTTGAAGTACACATTGGTGGGCCACACTTTTATCTGATCTAACCAGCATGCACTAAATAATTGTATGTCTGCACAGACAAGATTAAAGTTTCAGCCGAGTGCACATAGTCTGGTGGTATTACAGTGGTTTTTAAAATATATATATATATATATTCAACTTCATTTTAAGGGCTAATATGTGCAGCTAGAAAAAAACGGTTAATACATTTTGTTCAGTGTGTTTTAATCTTGCATATAATCTGCTGTGATCAGAAGTAAATAGCCATGGTTCCATCTTGGTTTTAAAAAAGGCAGAGGTTTTTAAAGTGAGTATCTCCTGAGACCTGAAGCCAGGAATTGCTGATCTGCCTTCCCTCTGATCTCCAAAACTGAACACTTGAAAAGCAGCAGATCATTAGTCTGAAATGTGGGCTTCTTTGTGGGGGGGGTGTCGGTGGGTGGGGGTGGTGTGGTGTGGGGGTGGGGGTGGTGGGGGTGGTGGTTGGGGTTGGGGGACCCCCGGTGGGGGTGGGGGGGGGGGGAGGATAAGAAGACTTTCTTCTTCTGCTATCGTTAGAATAGATGACACAACAAAAATTATTTCCACTCCCTCATATGGTGAGCGATTAAGCCATGGCAGAAGATATTAATTTGTTCTGAAGCTGTCCAGCGTGGGTTTTGTGAGGATTTTTTAATTAGCCATACTGGGTGCACAGGAACTCTTCAAGCATTGTGGTACAATGTGTACTTTCTCTGGAATATTCCCAGGACTCTGTGCTTTAACCAAAACAAAGTTCAAAAGTGTCAAAAGTTTATAAGAAGGTTGATTTTAAAAATCATTATCTAATAAATTAGGAACAGCCTGCAATATGAGCATGTGTTGTGTGTCATGATGGTATATGTAAATGGATGGTATACTGTAGATAATAAAAATCTGTATTGTGTATTAACAGAAGGTTTTTGTTTGACCCTACCTACACAATCGTTATTTCAAGATTTTTAATGAGTACATCTAATTGAACAAATCCAATGTTGATCTAGGGAGTGGGAGTAGGGGAACAGTTCCTAATCCCTTTTAAAGTCTGGAAATTGGTGTACTTCAGATCTTAGCCCACAGGAAAGTATTCATCTCGAATTTTGTAGTCCTCTTTTAAAGTGTCGGCTTGCAGTGGATCAGTTCTACTGGTGGAGCCTGTAATTGCAGGCTGAGAGTGAGGAGCAGGTCTCTGGGTTACCCGTCTCTGGTTCGGATGGTGCTAAAGCCAGTGACTGAGTCTTTAAACCAGGTGTTTCAAGAACCCACTGCCTCCAGGTATAAAGAAATGAAGAGGCCTTGTTTGAGAAGTGCATTCTTTAGCTTCTACTGCCTGAGGCACATTATAATGATGACAGCAAATCTATATGAATCACAGGGGAATACTCAAGCTGCTATTTCTAATGGAGTTGTTGTTTGGGGCAAGCAGCACTGCTACTTAATAGCTGTAATTTTTCCTATTGCTCTCGTCAC
This sequence comes from Polyodon spathula, assembly GCF_017654505.1. Lineage (NCBI taxonomy): Eukaryota > Metazoa > Chordata > Actinopteri > Acipenseriformes > Polyodontidae > Polyodon > Polyodon spathula. The sequence continues at coordinate 22,247,561 of NC_054556.1, read as the reverse complement.
AAATATTATGTAAGTATATTAAATGAACGTTAGTTTTACAGGAAAATGTTAGGTCATCAATTACGCAGTAATAATTTCTTTCTGCAGGCCTTATATGACTTTTATTACCTATTTCTGAATGAATAACTCCTGTAGACAGGGCTGTTTCGATGTGCAAGACCATTTCTCATCCCAGTGTTTGCACAGAGGCGCTGTTTCAAGGCCACCTGTGAGATGTTGTCAAATAGGATTCTGCAATCTAGGCCCACTCCTGAGTTTCGGGAAGGGTGATTTTGAGACGTCACAGACCGCGAAAGTGAGGTTTGGGAAAAGCAACCGATTTCCCCAGGACCACAGGACCTGGATGTCTAGGAATTTCTCTGGCCCAAGAAGCTTCAAGCTATCAGACCAGATCTTTTTATACAAGAGAACCCCAAAGTTCCAAACCCATCGGGAATGGAGAACGTTGAGAAGACTGAAATGTGTGTAACTCTTAACCTCTTATTTTCAGTGATTTAATAAATGCCTACAATATTAATAAAGTTCTGCATCTTTAACATGAAGAGTGATAATTGGAAAGACAAACCAGGAGAGTTGTGTTAAACTGTTGAAACCTCAACCTCTGCTCTTTGACATCATTTACAGTAAGACCCTGTTTAAGGTTTCAAGTAATGTGCTCAGGATGACTGTGGAGTTTATACTGTAACTTTTAGCTTCTACTGTACGTATTTTTGCAATTTCTAGTTTTTTTGTTTTTTTTTAAATAACACATTCGTTTTTCATGCCTCCTGAATTTGTCCTGCAAATTGGAAACTGGTCCCATTGAAAAACAAGCATGACTGCTAAAAGAAATAACAACGCAGTGCACTGTGTGATGCAGATCGTCTGAAATGTGACAATAAGGCTGGGTGCTCCTTGTGAACTGAAAGGTATGGGCTAATATATTTATAAAGACCAATGCTTTTAATAATACACATAGTTAGTTTCACACACCACTTGCTGGTTAGTTTGGGATTACCGGGACGCCTTTGTTCTGCACTTGTCTTTTCATCTGCTCTAGTGGAGCCTCTGTTCTGAAACAAAAAAGAAGGAACCTGCAGGCACATGTTGAAAGCATGATTGTAAATAGGATTTAGCATTTCTGTCACTGCCTTGTGTCGTCAACCTTGAACCAGCCCCACACTGCCTCCAGGCATTCGTTATTGCGCAAGAGCCAGTGCAAGCTAAAGCAACATGTTTGGGTAATATCTGGATTTATGTTCAGGTAAATTAATACTGTGCATGGTGGAGGATTTGTTTGTGGGGAAGCATTACTCATCCTAGTCCCATTTACCTGTTGTGGCATTTCAATTTGCTTAAGAGATGTTTCTAAGTAACAAGCAGACAGACCCAGCAATTGTCTAGCATGGCACTTGACTTTTGATTGAAAAGTTTTGCGATTGAAACATTTGTTACTGGTCACATCAGTAGACGCAAATAAATTTAAGGAACTCTGCTGGAATGGGAAGGTCTGCATTATCCAAGTTGCCCTTCATGTTTACATCCTGTAGGACTCGCTGCATTTATCTGATTCATAAAACATTAAAGATGTTGAAATCAGGAGAGTGGCAGCACGTACCATGCACAACCTCATGCTTTGCTCTCCTGGGTTAATTAAGTAAGCTGTCTGATGTAATCCAGCCTAGGGCTTGCTTCCTGATGCTTCCCCCTGGGGATGAACCAGAGACCCTCTAGGTTCGCTTCACAGCAAGCTGCATTCAATTAAGATGCACTGCTGGTGAATTCCCGAGTACAGTGGGGCGGAGGAGTGAGTGACCGGGTGTATTGACGGGCACAGCTGCGGTAGCTCTACCCAACAGCCTCTTCAGTTCTCATAAGCACTTCATTATTCACCCAGGCAGGGCCCTGGGTCAGTTTGCCAATGTGATCACCAGAAAAAAATTCTAGTGAGGATCCCCTTGGAAATCTTTTTAAGAGCTAGTGAATGGTGTTGAGGTTACCAAGATGCCTTTTGAATTAAGCAGCTTTTGGGGGAGGCAAAGAGAGCATAATGACTATTCTATTGATAGTGACCTTTTAATGTAGGATTTTTAGCATGGAAAACACATTCACATGAGATTTCATCATACAGTGGTAGAGGGTGTGACTGTACTTAATACACTGTTACAGCGACCTTTCTGTCTGAGACACTGTACAGCCGTTGGAAGCTTTCACAAGCACAAACCCCTATAAATTAAAATACTGGGCACTTACCACCAAGGCACATACTGTGTAATAAAACAATGAAGCAGCCCACGTTAGGGAAGACATGTAGAATATCCGCATTCCTGCAGAGTGCTAAAGAAGAGTACCACGGCTTAGGTTGGTTATGTTTAAGGATTTGTTAGTAATGTGATTCTTGATGATGTTATCAGCAACCCCTTTTGAGTTCTTTTAAAGGATTAACGGGAAAGGAATGGTAAACCTTTACAGAAGTAAAAGTTCGCTTTTTTACCAACGGATTACGGAATACAATGTACACTTCCTCCTGTAAACCGCAGTGTTGATTTGTGATCTTACTGTAGGAGTGTTATCCCATGACAATGTAATGACCTTAACACTGATATAGTAGTAAAATCTGACTGGTACGTGCATTATGATACACAATTGCCACTATTAGCCTGATATAGATTTTCACTCAACATCAAGAACTTAACATTCTTTACTAAACAGTTTTACCAGTTTTTCATGATGAATCTTTTCATTGTTTTATGTATGCACAGTATCTCCCTTTTCGATACCAAGTAGACTTATGAGGGACTTTGTTAGTTTAGAGAAAAATACTGTACCACCTGCCGAGTACTCAAAATTCGCTGTGCCCATTTTCTAGCCTTTGAGTAGCCAATCACTTCATACTGTAGTCTTCAATGAGTGTGTACGGGGCTGTCTATTGGGTTGAACTATACCTTTCACTTCCTATGCTAGATGAAATGCACACACCGAGGTGCAAGGTATTGTACAAGTTCCGCTGCTTCAGTCAAGCAAGAGCATGAACAATATTAATAGGAAGGTGTAGTTTATTCTGTGACAGTTGCTGGTAGGTATTTGTCATGAGTATGCATGAGATTGCTGGGGGGTTGACTTTTATTGACCAGCTTTGCAGGGTCGCCATTAAGGGTTGGGCATTGATGGGGCTCAGGATATGAGCAGCCAGCAAGCGGGCGGGGGGCTGGGCAGGAGCTTGCAGTAATTAGAACTCAATGTGCTTTTTAATGATCTCCACATGACAAGCAAGCTGGAAGATTCGGCAAACCTTCAAAGCATTATGGTGGTGTAAAGGTTTATACAGGCTTCCTTTATAACATGATAGACGAGTAAGCTAATGTAATACACTGCTGAGGTGTGTGTGTGTATCTCCATAGAAAATGCTAAAACTACTCAATTAGCTGTCCTAGAGTGGTCCTTCTGTTTGAGATCTCAGGATTACAAAACAGGGATTCTTCAGGTACTTGCATTCATAATATATTGTAAGTAGTGATATTAGCCTGTTGTCGCTGTTTAAAAGAAACTTCATCTTTTGTTATAAAATGTGTTTATTTAAATCAAGGTTGTCATAAAACATACAATAAGAAGAAATACTTCCATTACTACAAAACTGGACAGACTTGCTCTATTGTATAAAACTAAAAGTAACTGATACCCCCCCCCCCAAAAAAAAAAGATTTTTGTTTAAATGCAGAAGGAATGCATTAGTTTAATGGCTGTCTCCCAGTGGCTCTGCCAAGATGCCAAGAAGCAGATGAACGCGGCTTTGTGTACCGAACCGTAAGGGAGAACAGCTGACTGACTAGGGCAGTGTTTTTCTAGGCCGCTAATAAGGAATTTGCCTCCCTGGATATCTGGAGCAGCTACAGTACAGTTAGTGGGCACAGACCAGCCTCTAAACCCTCAGATGCTATGTGTTTTTGGTGTGGGCACCAGTCACATCTGATGCTTGGGTTTTGTGATCTATAGAGGCATACTGTAGACTTCATCTCTTTAACAGTACCATTTCTCTTCTTGATAATTCTCCCTTTGTAGTCCATTGTGAATCGTCGATAGAAGTGGTTTCCTGGTGGGTTTTTCCCGCAGCACTTCTTGGTCACCTTTTGGGTTGAGACAAAGTCTTAAAGGTGGAACCTGATCGACAACAAGGAAGAGATTTAATTATTTTATCAGTGAGTGGTCTATCCCAAAAAGATCTAACACCAGCCACTACTGTAAGGGCCTCTGCTAACCTTTCTGCTTGTTTTTCCCTACAGCTCTTCCATGTTGCTTACGTGCTCATCAAGTTTGCCAATTCACCGAGACCAGATCTCTGGGTACTTGAAAGGTCCATCAACTTTGGAGACACCTACCAGCCCTGGCAGTACTTTGCCTGTGAGTATGAGTCATGATTATCTGTGGCTCCTTCTGAGATTGTAAGCACTTTTGTCAAATAGCACAGACATATTAGAGTGGGATACGGGGTCCACCACATTATATTATTATAAAAGAAAAATCCTGTAGATGTGCCTTGAGACAAAAGCTTGCCATTTACTTGCTCTGAGTTGCATATCCCTGCAATTATACTGCAAAAAAAAAAAATATATATATATATATATAAATTGGATTCTACCATTACAGCTTAGAAAGCCAAAAAATAAAAAAATGTTCTGCTCACCAAGTGATATCTGTTAGAAACTATGTCCAGGGCACAAATGTTGCAGAGTAGCACATAAGTATTTATTTATTTCTTTTATTTAATGTAAGAGTATCATGTAACCCAGTGGTTCTCAATCCTGGTCCTGGGGGACCACTGCCCTGCTGCTCAGTTACTTAATTTAACCCTTAATTGAACTAATAATTAGCTTGATTTGAATTTATTAAACAGTGTAGCTTATAAAAAGTTGGAGAATTTAAGTTCCTTATACAATTTTATACCTAAATTAAAATCTCCCATCTGTTTTAAAATAATAAAGCTCAGATTAGGCTAATTATTAGTTCAATTAAGGGTTCAATTATGTAATTGAGCACTTGGTTGGTAAAAGGAACCCAGCAGGGCTGTGGACCAGGACCAGGACTGAGAACCCCTGATGTAACCCATCAGCACTATGCTGGCATCCGTCTCCGATGAGGTCCTTCGGACTTCCAGTATCCTTGTTATTTGAACCGCAGCCCTGTAGGCGCTTGAGGGGACTGTTGTGTTTGACAAGGGCTTGTATGGAATGTTGTCCCTGTACATTTCCTGAGAGTAAGCAGCTACATTCCTCTGGTGTTCTCTGTCGAGAGAGAGAGAAAAAGAGAGCAGAGCCCTGCTGATTCTGCATTGGCTCCCGTTGGCTGTATTTTCCGCAAGCACACTGTGCCTTTTGTTGTTCAAACCGCTTTCGGAGAGATTTTTGACACGGCAGGTGGGAATAAAGCCCCCGGATCATAGAATCGGAGAAAATGCTGATAATGAACAGAGGACTAATATAATATTAGTTTTTTAGCGCTGCTGGAGTGCATGTTTGTTCTAAGGAAAAGCAAGCTGAACTCCATGTGCTGCTCAGTTAATTTGATGGATTATTGTGAACGGAGGGAATAGACTAAATGGAGCGCCAACATTTATTATTTACAGCTCATGTTGCTAGTGGTAGCAGTGCCTGGACAGTAACTGGAATCTGTCTTGATTGGTCCCCTTTGAAAAAACTCATCAAAGTTGAATAAAATTTAGGGGGTAAACACATTTGGTCCTGATCTGGTCCTGAGAGTTGAATCCAGTTAGCACTTGGATGGAGGAACTTGGGTTTGGTTCCTCAGTTGGGGACCCTTAAACCAGAGGTCAATCAATGCCTTAGAACAGGGGTCTCCAATCCTGGTCCCGGAGGGCCGGTGTCCCTCCTGGTTTTTGTTCCAACTGTGCCCTAAATGACTTAATTGGACCGGTTCAGTGGTTAATAGAAGCTTAATTAAGTAATTTAGGATACAGTTGGAACAAAAACCAGGAGGGACACCAGCCCTTCAGGACCAGGATGTGTTAGGTACTGTGAACCGTGCAGCAGTTGATCTACAGGAATGTTCTGGGTGTTGTTCTGTTCTGGGTGCCTATCGGTGTGATTTACCTGCTTTTCATTTCTATACATAAAATAGCTGCCGTGTTTGAAAAGGTGGTGTTTCGGAGGGTGTTGTGTGTTTCTGATGTCGGTTGAGCAAACTTCACAGTTCGTCCCTTGATCCCTGTGTATTGAGCACGTTAAAGAGCCAGCAACATGATCTGGTGTTGGCTGCTAATCTGCTGTCACCCACTGACTGTGTGTGTGAATGTCTGTCGGACTATAGGGGTGGAAAGTGAGGATTCTATGAATTGATTCTGCTTTGCAGAGTAAAGGGCTCCCCACTATGAAAGAGACATGACCTGCTGTTTTTGTTTTCACTCAAATCTCAGATACATCCGGAACAAGGTGTGACAATGAAGCATACCCTGTTTGGTAATATTATCCACAAACTCTAGCATGGAGTTGGTAGGTGGAGATACTAACTTCATAACAGTTTGAGAGCCATTGCTGTTTTTTGTAACATTTGTTAATGTTTAAGATGATTTTGGATTATTAGCCTGCTGAGGAAAGGAGTTCCTTGGTTAATGAAGACTGTAAAATCCCTGCTGTTTCCCCTATTTGTACTCCTTAGCTGCCCATTTAATCCCGATCGTGATAGTAATGAACATGGATGGGTTATTTATTGTATGGGAAAACTCCATGAAGATAGGGATGGAATGGTCGTGACTAGAGCAAGTGTTTGCCCCACTGAAGTTTTATAGCTTATCCTTTTAGAGATGGTTGTGTCTTGGTTCCCAAACACTACAGTTCTGTAAACTGAATCCACTGCAATTTCAGCTTCGAAGAGGGACTGCATTGAAAGGTTTGGCCAGAGGACGATTGAGCGCATTACCAAGGACAATGATGTCATCTGCACCAGTGAATATTCAAGGATTGTCCCACTGGAGAACGGAGAGGTACATTTCCAAAAAGCTCTTTGACTGGAACTTCACTGAACTTAACCTAGCAATCCCCTGGCCTGATAGGCAACATACTATATTCTCTTGATTATTTTTTAGGAGTCAGCTACTGTAGTAGCAGAGAAATAGGAATTGTTTGTACATGCTATAGCAGGGGTCTCCAACCCTGGTCCTGGAGAGCCAATCCTGCAGGTTTTATAGATGTCTACATCATCAGTGGCTAAAGATCTGGAACACCTGCTAATCTTGACTGATTAAACAGATAGTTGATTCAGTAACAGTTCAGTTGAAACAAAAACCAGAAGCTCCCCAGGACCAGGGCTGGAGACCCCTGTGCTGCAGAATGTGTCACAACAAAACATGATTTGCTGTTTTTGTTTTAATCATTGATTAGTGTGAACTTTTTTTATTCACAGCCTGTTCCTATGTAATGTTATCAATGTAGTTCTCGTATCTAGTAAAAACACTGGAGTCTTATGCAGTCAATTTCAGTAGCTTATGTATGAACACACTATGTAATAGTTTAGCATGATTTGCTGCAGGACTGTTTTTTATATTTGTTGTATTTTAATTTTGCATACAGTACTTTAAGTAAGCAATGTTAGGCACAAGGCAAAGCTTGATTTTAGCATCTTAATCTTATACGATTCTGTTTAATTTCTGTTAGTGTTTGAATAATAAAATCAAGCAGTAACGGAGACGTGAATTCAGTTTTAAAAACTTGACACACACACACACACACACACACACACGCGCACACACGTCGTGATAAGCCCTCTGGATTCTAACCTGTTATCTTACAGATGCACACCTGTAAATTTAAATCTCCAATTGAATACCCTTTTAAGAATTGAATATAGATGGCTACCTCCTAATCTAGTTGAAAGTGTATTTCTCGCACCCTCTTTGCTGTGTCAAGCCCTTGAGCGAAGCGAGTCAGGTTTGGCATATAAAGAGTGCAAGAGAAAGTACTCTCTCAACTTGATTAGAGGTAACCGCTGAATGCTCACAAACATATTATAAGTCATTAAATCTAAATAGAAAACAGACAAAACCCTGATTTAATGTACTTAATCCGTTTCTATATTCTGTTTGTGAGAGCAAAGTATAGTGTAGTTGCTGCTAATGTGTTCCAGTGGGGATGTGATTTATAATACTCCGTAGAGGCGATGAGCAAACCTTCTCTACCATTTTGACCTGGAGTTGTTTTTGTAGATTGTTGTTTCCCTGGTTAATGGTCGGCCCGGGGCAATGAACTTCTCCTATTCACCTGTCCTGCGGAATTTCACCAAAGCCACCAACATCAGACTGCGCTTTCTCAGGACCAACACCCTGCTGGGGCACCTCATGGGCAAAGCTCTGCGCGACCCAACCGTCACCAGGAGGGTGGGTATTGCCGTCGAAAGGATCTGCGATGAAGCCTTTAATGTGTAATGCATCAAAACCGAGTTAAAAAAAGAATAGCTGTTCAAAACCGTTTTGTAGACGCACAATAAAAAAAAAAAACTAAACATTTTTTTTATTTTCTTTCCTCCTTTTAGTATTACTACAGCATCAAGGATATCAGCATAGGGGGGCGCTGTGTTTGCAATGGCCATGCAGAGGCTTGTGATGCCAAGGACCCTACTAATCCTTACAGGTGGGCTCGCTGTCATGTGTTGAACTTCATTAAATTGTTGTTTTCACAGGCCTAGATTGGCACTAGCCTACTGTTTTAGGTGAAGTAATCCAAGATGAGTACTAATCATGGTCTATGAAACCGGCTGTAAATTAAGCACAGCTAATGCAAAGAGAAACCTTAGTGGTCTGCAATGTGTTAATCTGGTCCATGTACAGAAGTTGTCAAGTTGAACTCATCTAAATGTCCTAGGAATTAAAGAGAATCAATGTCTACAAGACTGTGTTAATGTTATGGGCTTACTGGGGTTGTGAAACCATATCATTTGTAATGTTTGATTTGGAATTATCTTAACTCTGCAACTATTTTCCCACGCTGTAGAATCTGCATTGACCAGATTTCCTTTTGAAGTACTTTGTCTGCATTTCATGTAGCAGATAAAGCATCCAGGCTACATCCAGCAAACAAGCAAAGCTGTCTATAAGCTTACAAATAGCTCTGCAGTCTTTCTTTAAAAAGCTGTTATCTCAAGAGCAGAAAATGTGTCAGACAAAACAAACGCACTGTCTATTTGGAATGATAAAAATATATTTTTAGCATTCACAGTTAATTGGTGCAGCAGTTTGGGAATTAGCTGAACATTTGTAACAAATCATGATGTCAGCAATAAAATAACTATTACAGTATATGCCCATTTGTAAGAGCAATGTATTGTGTGGATAATTATACTACTTGTCATGTCATTAGTTTTTCAGTAGTTGAAAGGAATGTTAAACAATGCACAAGTCACTAAAATCACTTCTTAAAGAACTTGGTGTTTGCTGCCATTGCAGTCTAGATATTAATCTGGTCCAGTGTTACTTGGCTTGGAGTAATGTCTGTCAGAGATCACAATGTAAGGTAATATGGCTGCAGGTCATAATAAAATAATCTTTTTGTTGTTACTTCACTAATTACCGTTTGGCACAACAGTCACCTGGACCTCCATAACCACCTGGTTATTTTTCTATGATTATCCCAGATGTTTTGTGTTGGCCATTAGACTAGCTGTGTGAACTGCATTAGATAATGTGTCTGTCACAGGGCCGATCTGTTTAAAAAGATTAACCCGACTTTGGGGAGTTATGATTCATTGGAACGGATGAGGTTTGATTAAAACACAGCTGCATGAATGAAGTACAGTTGTGTGTGATGTTCTTTGCTCGCTGTAAACCCTTGATTTTAATGCAAAATAATTTTTTGAAAAAAGATAAAACTGATATTGATAAGAATACTAAATAATCCGCAGACCCAGATGTTGTTGTTTTTGTTTTTTTTGTGTTTGTTTTTTTTTAACCCATCAGCAAGTCTATGTCATTGTTGTTATAGCTGAGTTGTCTATTTGGATCGAGCTACACAAGAAGCGTACTCCGTGATCAATGCATCCCAGCCTTTTTTTCCACTTCCAACATGGAAAGATGTGATTCTTCAACTTTTGTTTTGTCATTTTTACATTAAAGATATGCAAATCCTTAAAAGGCAAAGTTATAGATAAGAAAAAAAATGCCTGCTGCTTCCTCGTGAGCTGTGCTATAGGTCACACTGATCAATTTCAGCATGGCCATTGGAGTGAATTTAAACCATGACACAGGAAGCTAACAAGATAATGGGTTGTAAATCCTTGATTTGACTAGAGCAGTTTGCCCTCTCCCCACCCTCTCCACATCTATAATCTGTTCAACGTATACCTGGTGGGAAAGTTCTGCAAAACCTCTTCTGGAAGGAGGTTGTAAGACTGACATCCTGTTAATATTTTTAATCAACCAATTGAACTTGCCAGGAGCCTTGGGTTCTTATCCCATTAGATCAGTAAAATAAGCAGTTGAGCGGACCTGTTAATTACTTGGGTGGTAGACCTCCAAGATAACCCAGGCGCTGAGATCCTCCCTCAGTTTGAACCAAACAGCTTTTTTTCCTGTGGCTTTATTATGACACTGCTCTTGACGGGGGCCATTCTTCTGACCTTGTTACAGTCAGAATTCTGGTATCCTCCTGCCAAGACCAGGTACGTTCTCAAAACATCCCCTTCCCCAGTCCCACTGCTTTAAAAAAGCAATCTGAACCTCTGTAGTTCTTGCCTTTATGTTAAACAAACTATGGACAGTTTCCAAAACCTAATTTAGCCTTGGGTGTTTTATTAATAAGTACATCTGTGGAAAACTATCTGAAACTGACATTTGAGGCAGAATGTTTTGCTGATCATTAGAATCTGCCCTGTGGCATTGGCTGTACAGTGTGTTTTTCACAAAAGTGTGTAAGGGCTGTATGAGATGGCACTGTCTTTAGGCTTTAACTTCTACTCAAGCTATAATTGAAATGTCATATTCCAGTTTATCTCCCATGTGCTAGATGCAGTAGATATCATTGAACAGGACACGTTTTGGATATGATCTACTGAGAATGCATTGCGTGCCATTAGCGGCTCTCATTCATTGCTAGTCCGCTAGCTTTTAATTGCAGCTACGCAAACTTTTTCCTTTTCTTCATTTCAAATTAACCAAGCTGCACTGTCAAAGACATCAAGTGAGAATGGGCTCTGAAATTATAATGAGACATTTGTAAACTCTACACATTATTTCCCCTTCCCAGCTATTTGAACTGGAGGTTGTTGGGTGTGTTAACACATTGCACATTGGAATGCTTCTCTTTGGGAGAGAGTTGCATTGAGAGTGAGGGATAAGCTGAGGGTCAGGGGAGGGGCATTAGGCCTTATCAGCACTGGAATTTGTGTAATGTGTCCGAGCCCCTCAGATCGAGGTGACAGCCCAGCACTCAATCCTGTGTTAAGCAGTTGATGCAAGCCAGGATTACAGCTGAAAAAAGCTGATTTAAAGCTGTTAAGGTTCTTGCATGTCTGTTGAATTTAGCTGTGTGCTAAAGCCATGATGCGTTTGTGAGACAGTTGGAGGGGGTTCAGTTATTACTGCAGTATGTTTATGTGACAATGTTAATTTAAAGTGCTTCTGCATTTTTTGCGGAGTTTTATAACATTACATTACGGTACTAGTGTAACCCAGAACTTTATAACTGGGACCGAACCTTGATGCTGCTTTTTTTGTTTCTGCCCTTTTCTAACCCCAAGGGCCCAGATGTTGGCCATCAGACTGTTCCAGCTTGGATTGGAAAAGACAACAAATTAAAAGCAGGTGTGTTTGGTTAGATCCAAGCACATGTTGTGATAGCTGTGAAATCACTGAAGGATCAATCCGTTTATTTTGTTGGGGCACCTAGTCGTTGCTAAGAGGCTGGCGTGCCTGATGGTTCCCGTGGGTCCAAAGCTGCCATGGCATTACCAGGGTGTGCTTGGTTCATGATGGCTGATGTAACTGTTAGATGGCATGGTCGTCATTGCTCTGTATGTCCAAAGACCCTACAGTATATTTGGGGAGATGTGATAATGTAGTATGTAAGCATTTGTAAATGTTGTTGCTACAGTGTTAGCTTGTTCTGTAATGTCATACTATAATATTTCCATTATCTATTAAATACCTATTTTAACTTGGGAGGGGGTTGCTAGATATGGTTAAAGGAAGTGATGGAAACTTGCAAGCCTGCATAAAAAAACATGAAAAGCATAAATGCAGGAAAGGTGAACATAATGCGTTTGTGTGTTCTTGTAACGCCAGCTGTGAAGAATATCTTGCCTTGTGCTGTACTAAGTGGCAACCAGAAAGCAGAACTGTTTTTTGGAAAGAATTTTGTTTCTGTTTGGGGTTTTTCGTTCATAATTCACGATCGCAGAGGGCTAAAGGTCATATGCCTGGTAATTGCAGCTGCTACAGATGTGTTGTGCTGTCTAATTGAATTACTGTAATACTTTGCCTTTGGAAAATACTTCTTTATAACTTTGTGTTCATGAAAGACTGCCTGGAGTCAATAGGAAATTAGTTGTCTTATTTACATATACATTTACATTTTACAATATTACACTTTGCTTTTGCTTTTGTGTTAGAACATGTACTTGTGGGCAGAGGACAAGTGCATGTAGGAGGGTTGGTGGTCCAGTAGTTAAAGAAATGGGCTTGCTACCAGAAGGTTCCTGGTTCAATCCCAGCTCAGCCACTGACTCATTGTGTGTGACAGATGAGACGTAAATGAGATGAGACATAAAACAAACAAGGTCCTATAGTCTATAGGTCTCCACCTATAGTAAGTGACTCTGCAGCCACAGTTGTGATTCATAGTTCACCTCCTAGGCTCTGTAAGTCACTTTGGATAAAAGCTAAAAGTCTAATTAATACTAATGTACCAGTGTTTGTTTAGGTAGAGGTAAACAGTGCTTAATGGTCTGAAATGAAATTTCTAGCTGCCTTAGTTAATTAATTGACAAGGCTCAGATTACTTTTTTCTCTGTCATTTTCCAGGCTGCAGTGTGATTGTCAACACAACACCTGCGGAGGGTCATGTGACCAGTGTTGTCCTGGATACAACCAGATGCCATGGAAACCAGCTACTACAGACAATGCCAATGAGTGTGAACGTGAGTACAGCTTTATGGAGCCACAACAGTATCACATTGGAAGATTTATTTTGCTGGGTTTTCTAATTTCAAACGCATTTCAAATGTGTAAATAAGTAACCAGTGTCTTTTTTTTTTTATGCTTAAACCCCCCCCCCCACCTCCAGCTATTGAAACAGTGTAGTCTTCTCAGTCTGCAAACCTTTGTGTGTTTAACACGTCAAGACTTGTTGAGGTTTCTTACAGCTTGTGTGCAGGATCGTAAATATGTGGTTGCAGGGTTAAACCCCTCTCAAAACTCGGGCTGCTCTTATCCGTTCTAATCTGCTGAAGTTTATTTTATTTCCTGGATATCCTGTTGCGCAGCTCCAATGTAAAGTACGCCAATTGTATAAAATGGGCCAATATTCTGAATTGATTCCCAGCAGTTAAACAATGAAACAGACGTGTTTAATAAGTGTAACGGCAAAGCCAAAAACAACACAAGTCCTCCAGGCTACAAGGGAGGGGGAGAGACGCTGTGCGGAAAGGCAGATGTGCAGGTTGACATGCACACATTTAACACTGTGTACTTAGTGGAGGTGGTGAAATACTGTAAAAACTATTCAGTTCTGCCATTCATTTTAGCTAATGTATCAGTGTATGCTTAATCATTGACTTGAATGGCTGCCTGTTTCATTGTTGAAACACACAATGTAGGTGTAAAGGAGTGTGACAGTTACATAGTCTTTAAGGAAAGACACATATGGCTACCTCTTGAGTAAAAACCTCCCTAATAAAAAAGAACTGTATAGTTCTACAGGTGTTTTTCTTCTGCGGGAGAGTAAAATGTTACAGTAGGTTTAAGTTAAAAGTAGGTTAACATCTCTGTCAGGCGCTGGAATTTGCAATGATGAATTTGTATTTGTTTTGGTTTTTTTCGACACTGTTCTTTGCTGCCACCATTACTCTGCCCTGGCAGATCATCCTGTGAGAGGTTCAGTCTCCATCTCCATCCACTCTTATTTAACAAGCTCCAATAAAAGGGCCACTTAGCATTGATTATGAGACGGGAATCAGACGTCTGTCAGCTAGGAATCTCTCAGTAAAGTCCCTGGCTGACCTAGCAGAACTCATTTATATAGCTCCCTATCTAAATGACTTTCGATGGCTCCCACAACCAATCTGGGCGGGGAAGGAGCCCTGCCGGAAACCTAGGTGGCCAGTCTCTCCGTTCTAAGCATGTTTAATAGTGCGTCTCTCAACAACAGCTAGTTTGTCCAAGCTGTGTTAAGACACCAAAAAGGTATCCAATTGTAGGCTATTGTGCTGTTGATTGACATCTCAACTGAGGCCACCAAAACATCTTTCACCTAGATCTCCAAAGCCATCACATTTTACATGACACATGGATTTGAAGAGACCAAAACTGTTTGTGTCCTAGGTGGTCTTTATTTTGTTTTTCTAAATGGGTTTCACTGCGTGTCCTTTCTCATCTTGTGTAAACGGCCTTCACTGTGTCACAGAGCTGTGTGTTTCTTTCCCCTAGGGTCTCCTCCTCCTCTTCCTCACTGCTCTTGCTCTTTCCTCCTGTTCTGTCTCCAGCATTGCTGCCTCCCTTTGGGCTCCTGCCCACAAGTGCTCTGTCCTCTAAACCTCACGGTCTCCTGTAGGCTTAGACTTCTGAATGCTGTGTCTGGATATTCTCAGAGTATTTTTGTGAGTCATTACTGAAAGTGTATGGCTCCACATGGCTGTGCTTTCGTTAACCTCTTCTGCTAACCTAGGGGTCTCGAAGTAGATTCTGTCATTGCTTTGCTTTGTGGTGTAACAGTTTTCTGTCAGAAAGGAGAATTTCTCTTGAATGTTAAATTGCATCTCCACTTTTTTTTATTGGAATATCCATGTTTTTGCACTTTTTAAAATCTTAACTGCATTAATGGAGTACAGTGTAGTCAAGTAAACACAGCCTCATGTATAGATTATTGGTGTACTTAATTAGAAAACATAAATATAAAACTGTAATAATAACAATACTAATAAAAACAAGCACACTAGGTTAGCAGTGAATCAGTTTCCCATTTTCAAATTAAACTTTATGCAGAAAGTGTTTTCACACGACATGGTAAAATCTACCACCAGCTCCAGGCTTGGTTTACCCTGCAGCATGCTTAGCAGATTGCTAGATCTCTTTGGAATGCAGCTTGTTCTTCAGTACCTGTCAGGTTTTCCAGTTATTCCAATTATTAGAACTATACATTAATCATGTTTGTTTTTTTTTTTGCTCTACAGCTTGCAATTGCAACAACCATTCATTTGACTGTTACTATGACCCAGAAGTGGATCGGAGGAAGGCCAGTGTCGATATCCATGGCAGATACCAGGGAGGAGGATTCTGCATGGAGTGTCAGGTACTTGCGTTTCCTTCTCTTCTCCAGCTGTGTATGTGAATGTAACCACAGCACAAAGCAAGATGCAACCATTTCCACGGTCCGAGAGAGCAATATAATGCTATCTCTATTCAATTTGTAGTTTGGCATTGGGAGGATGTGTGTATATCCCATTTAAGCAATAGAAGCCTAAGCAGTTGCTGGGCTTGTTAGGAGTTTGCTTAGAGACTACCACGAGTTTAAAAATACAAAAATAGGGTGCAATAGCATGAAATGGTCAGTAATGAGGTTGTTAAAGTTATGTAGTGGTCTTTGTTTGATGTTTCTCGCTCTCTCTCAGCACCACACCACTGGGATTAACTGTGAACGCTGCATTCCTGGTTACTACAGGTCACCTGACCACCCAGTAGACTCGCCATTCGCATGTGCAGGTTGGTGATGTCATGATCTCTATATCTATATCCATATCATTTCATATCATATAATTTCTTATCATGTCATACATGACTGTTATAAAGAAACAGTTATATTAGGTTTTGTGGGCCTTATTTTCCAACCGTTTCCTCCATTCTTTAACTAAAAATCATGTTGATGTTACAAAATGAAAAATAAAACACCTTGAGGGTGCTAAAGAGAATTTGGATTATATTAGTGTTTTGTAGAATGAACAGATGTTTTACCTGTTTCAAAAAACACAAGTTAAAGACTGGAGTAAATGGTTTGAAATGGCCCTGCGTGTCTTACATTCGTTTTTTCTTAAAAGATAGTGTTCTTTTAATGTGTCCTTCGTATGGTGTATACAGAAATTAGGCCCTATTCATCTTTCTTTTCTGTCTGTTCTGCCTTTTCTCGTCTAGCTTGTGCCTGTGATTCTGAGTTCACCGACGGGACCTGTGAGGACCTGACTGGGCGCTGTTACTGCAAGCCCAATTTCACGGGGGAGAACTGTGCCTCCTGCGCAGAGGGTTACACCGGCTTCCCTGTCTGTTACCGTGAGTCCTGCTGTTCACACTCACACTAACACCAAACATGTTCGGACCCTGTGACTGACTGATGGATTGTCTTGTCTTGTTTTGTTCAGCTGTTCCTACCTACCCACATACAGACAATGGAGAACTGCTTCCTCCTGCTGGATCCATAATCAGTAAGCTCTTTAATTTCCTATTATCTGTTTATTGGCCCACAATTATGTATTATGTACTTGTTGCAAATTTGGTACTTTGCAGTGGAATGTTCAGAAGCATTGGGACACAGTAGATACATTTCCTATTTGTGGTATTAATGGCACATATTGTTGAAGGTACACAGTGATAGCTTTTTCCCCACCACTGATTTCCTGTCTTCTCCACATTCCTCTATAGACTGTGAGTGTAATGCTGCTGGTACAGAGGGGAACTTGTGCAGGCCAGACCCCAGGAACAGGATATGCATCTGCAAACCCAACTTCGAGGGAGTTCACTGCGATCAGTGCGCCCCGAGGCATTTTGGACTGAACTGTCAATGTAAGCGCTGGTTGGATTTCTAACGGAAGAAATCTTTTCTTTGGCGGATGTCAGAGTCATCCCTTTCTCTGTCCTGTTTTTCCCCAGCCTGCCAGTGCTCTGGGCCGGGCATGTTTGACGGAGGCTGCAACGCGGAGACTGGCCAGTGCTTCTGCCGCAGTGGGTTCCAGGGGTATCTGTGTGATCAGTGTGCACCAGGGTACTTCAACTACCCCCTCTGCCAGCGTAAGTGTGGAGGGCTTGGAATAGTACTTAAACACTAGTGCCCAGGGCCACAGTAAAATACTGTGACTGGAGAGCACTCAGGGATTGTATACTGTATTCAGTACTGAAAGGGTTGACCCCAGTTTTCCCAAAGTAGAGGCTTCTTTTCAAAAGAGTGTTCAAGTTCGGACTTGCAAGAGGATTGTCATTACAGCACCACATGGGGAATTTTGTGTGGCTTATCTCCTTCGCGTACTCTGTGTGTTGACCATTAGAAGCCATAAATCATTATAGAAATTAACCTCACCCTAAACTAGTGGCTTGCAATAGGATGAAATACTTACTATAAAAAAGCCTATTCATACATATAATTCCCTGGTTTACCAGGCTTATTGTTGCATACAATAATATTGCCCAGATTTCCTTGTGAAGGTTTGCTTTTCTAGCAGTGTATTACTTTGTTCTTGGTATCTTTTGAATGACTGTATTCCTCCAATGTGAAATGGGTTCAGATGTACAGTTTTTCTCCCTGTGATGTTCTTTGTTAACCCGCCTCCTCTCTCCTCCAGTGTGTGGGTGCAGCACAGTGGGGTCGGTACCAGAGGGCTGTGACCCTTCAGGCCGCTGTCTCTGCAAGCCGGAGTTTACCGGACCTCGCTGTGAGCTGTGCAGATCTGGCTTTCACTCCTACCCCAATTGTCAAGGTACAGAGTCAGCTGCTGCTGTAAAGACATGTGCAGAATTCACTAGCTGTTGTTACATTATGATTTTTAGTGTTTTAAAAACATGTGGCCTTCACAGAAGCAGTGGTTTAAAGTCACTTTGTGTACTTGCATGTCTGCAGTTTGCTCCTGTGATCCTCGTGGCTCAGTAGATAATGACTGCAGTCCAGCCGGCCACTGCCAATGCCGGCCCAACTTCTCTGGCCCAACCTGTAATCAGTGTGCACCTGGTTACTACGGATACCCCAGCTGCACAGGTAAGCATGCATTTTACCTCCTAGGGGGACTCAGTTTTTATTGTTTTATTGATTAGCACCTTAGAAATGTGGGTCAAAAAGTGGCACTAAGTTTTGGAATAGCATAGCCCCATCCCAATGGAAATAATTGTTGTTCATTGTTCTGGTCTTCCTGCCATTCCTCAGCATGCCAGTGCTCTATCGAGGGCTCTCGCCACAGTTCCTGTAACCAGGAGACTGGCCAGTGCAACTGCCTTGCGAACGTGGGAGGTCAGCGCTGTGATTCCTGCACACAGGGAGCCTACGGCTTCCCTCTCTGTCAAGGTAACACCTTGCAGTCTTTCCTTGCTGATATGTGTGTTTTTTTTTTTTTGTTTTGTTTTGTTTTTTAATTTATTTTCAGTCAAGCTCAATTGACAATCATGCTGTTTTTCCTCTGCATTTCAGTTGGTTCTTGCAATCCTGATGGGTCAATTCAGAATGGGCTTTTACCTTCAGCTGTAAGTACAGAAACTCAATCTCTTCTTGCATGGTATTTTTAGATGGAGACATGCCCTGTTCATTTTTTCACCTCATTTTTTTTTTATTTGCACCACAAAGAATATGCAACTAAAGGATGTTCTCTGCTGTGCAGGGTTCCTGTGTTTGCCGCTCATACGTCCAAGGACCTGCCTGTGACACTTGCAAACCTCTGTACTGGAACCTCACTCCAGATAACCCATACGGATGCACTAGTAAGAGAAGCAGTGCCCATCATGTAGCTGTTGTTTTAAATCTCTCCATTCCTGCAACACTTGCCCTTTTACTTATGATGACACCTTCTTTACTGTGTGACACCTATTACAGCCTATGAACTGTTTCCTGAAATATTGCAGCTATAGGGGATTGTCTAGTGTCTTTGAGCTTTGGGCTGTGCACACGCAATATAGTGTGAGCAGTTTGGTGGGTGTTTTGCTGTCACATGGTAGGACAGAATCAAGAAGGGATGAATGAACTCTATTAGTCCAGATGGATTTGTGTTGCATCCAGTTGATGATAAACAGTGACTTCTTA
Organism: Polyodon spathula; assembly: GCF_017654505.1. Lineage (NCBI taxonomy): Eukaryota > Metazoa > Chordata > Actinopteri > Acipenseriformes > Polyodontidae > Polyodon > Polyodon spathula. Next base: position 22,228,383 of record NC_054556.1, on the reverse strand, counting down.
CTGGCGGGATGTTTTCTGTTAATGTTGAGTGGTTTTTTGTGTGGTTCAGCGTGTTCATATTCTGTTGCCAGTACATCTTTTAAAGGACCTGGTTTCATTTGCATGTCTGGATTCTCCCTCGTCGACCCGCAGGGAAATCACATTTTAATGATTGGTTTCAAGTTCTGTTGATATTCCCAGATGTGGCCCCGCAATCATCTTGTCTTGTTTTTTTTTTTTGCCAGGCTGTCGCTGCAGTACAGAGGGCACGATCAGCTCAGTCGCTGAATGCTCACAGGTTAGGATTTTCGTACAACCACGTTTTATTTTCGTTTTCAGTTGATAAAACTCAATAGGATCAGGGTCACATTGAAATATGAAAGAACTGTGTACAGTATAACCAGTTCCAGTCTTTCAACCAATTGAAAACCTGCATCTTCTTCATGTAGGGTAATGGCCAGTGCTTCTGCAAGCCTAATGTGTGTAGTCGAACCTGCTCGGTGTGCAAGGATGGCTACAACAATCTGGAGAGGACAAACTTCTTTGGATGTCAGGGTGAGTTGCTTTATATATATATATATATATATATATATATATATATATATATATATATATATATATATATATATATATACTATATATATATATATATAGAAGTAGCTAAAATCCCATCTGCTTAAGGTGTCCTTTGCTTACCTATACTAAAATGCATTCAAAGTCAATGTTGGAGTTGTGATATTTATACCGAAACAGTGGGAGCATTCAGCTCTGTTCCTTTCTGTTCCCCAAGGGTGCCAGTGTGATATCGGCGGGTCTATAGGTCTGACTTGTGATGATCGGACTGGAAGGTGCCAGTGTAGAAAGAACGTAGAAGGGCTCAAGTGCAACCAGTGAGTATATCCTAATAGATACCTTTTTATTTCTGAACAAAAGCATAACATCATAATGAGAAGAGTGACATCCACTTCACCCTTTCAGTATTGTGACCACCTGGTAACAGTTCAATATTGATGTCCAGTGGTCTATGCCTTGGCACCAATATAGTGTTAAAGCAGGGCTGCTCCACACAACTGATGTTTCCTCTGTGTGTATCTCAGGCCAAAGAAGAACCATTACTTTCCTGATCTCCATCACCTGAAGTTTGAGATTGAAGACGGGACCATGCTGGATGGCAGGCCAGTGCGCTTCAACTACAATCCGCTAGAGTTCGAGGCTTTCAGCTGGAGGGGTTATGCCCAGATGTCATCCATCCAGGTAAACCAGCATCCCCAATACATGGCAGTAAGTTACATAGGAATAAAAAAAAAAACAAGTAAGCGTGACAAAGAACATACCGATATTTATTTAGATATACAAGTACTTCCATCTGTTACAGTTTGTATTATGTTTAGGAAGGATGACATTGAAAAAAAAAAAACTGAATGCAGTAAAGAAATGCCATGCAACAATGGTAAGGAATAATAATTCAGTGCAATATATGTTTTTTCTACAAGAAAGGCTGGCAGCAGTTGATTTCTAAAAGCATCCTAAGGTCCCTTAAAAATATATAGAACTTACCCTTCAAAAGTCATAAGGGTAAGTTTTTAAGAAACCAAACTGACTTTCTTGTAACTGTTGAACACTTTTCTTCCAGCCCCTATGCACCTTTTTTGATTTGATATGCGCCGTCTTTCTTTTTTTCTCTCAAAGAAAGAAGTGCATTCTGTGCAGAGTTTGACGTAAACTTATTAGCTCTGGCATTTAGGACGTTAGGTTTGTTTAGAGCTTGCGCTGGGTTTTCTGGCTTGCTGTGTTAGTGGTGGTGGTATTAAGGCATGGCTTTTGCTTTTTTTTTTTTTTTTTTTGCTTTCTTTCTTGTTCCAGCCAAGGGTAGTGGTGGCTTTCAATGTGAGCTCTCCTGACCTGTTTCACGTAGTTTTTCGCTACGTCAACCGGGGTACCACAGACGTGAAAGGCAGAGTGTCAGTCCTGGAAGAAGGAAAGCATGTTCTCTGTAGCAACTGTAAGTGCTAATTTACCATCTTATTTTATTTTAACCCCTTTTCTATTAGTTCACAGCTGTCTGGTAGTTATTTCCTTTTCCCAGGTTTTGAAGCGGCCTGTCTCAAGTGGAAGAGTTCTTCTTGGGGCTTCCCTGGAGTGGATTAGCTCGAAATCCCATCCCAGGCCTTTAAACAGGCCTGCTAACGCACCCCAACGCCTTTATTTCTTTACAGAGTAAAGTGAGAGTTGCAGTGCACGTGAAGGAAGCAGAACTCTATCTGTTCAACTTCATCCTGAGATATGTAAATTCAGGAGCTACTGTCTCGTACGGTAAAATTACAGCATATCAGGCAAAAAGGCAAGGTAAGGAACAGGCCTTTCACCATTGGCCAGTTCGGTGAACTTTAACTGGAGGGAAATGGTTTTTGAAAAAATGAAACTCGTGCATTGACCTTAGGAGCTACGTTTGTTCAGCGATGTCTTTCTTGAGCCAAACACTAATTGTTTCTCCAGTGATTAATTAATTTAACTGTTTCCCTACTGCTGAAATGAATAATTGAATTGCTTCCTGCACTGCGTAACAGTTTAACTTCTTGAAACAGACGATGGAACCCTTAATGGGTACCCTACTTATGCTTTGGATTTCAAAAAGACATTTGGTCACATATGTAACTTCTTTTTTTTGTACTTGTTTTATATTGTGGATAAAATGACATCACAAAAGCAGCTAACAAACACTGAATAAAATCTAAAGGTTATGGCACTGCCATAGAGATGTTTGTAATAGTACATTTAATCCAGGCCACGGTCTTTGATGCAAGTCTCATATTCTGTGGGCATATTTGTAATGCTCTTTTGTTCTCATTGGTAACCGGTGCAGAGAGCAGAACCCCCTAGTTAAATACTGTGGCTATCTGTTGTACAACACATGCAAAATTTTATCAGTGTCTTCAGATTTTTTGTGTACAGTTTGATCGCAATCATCAATATAATGATAATTACAGTCTGTGCCATAACTGTCAACATCAAGTCTTGTAAACCATAAACAAACAAATAACATTTTTGTATTTATTGCATTTATTGCACTGGCGGAAGCATGTGTTTGATACAAACCTGTCCCACCTCCCCCAGGCTCGGACCAGTCCAAGCAGATCATCTTTGCCCCAAGCTCGGAGCCCTCCTTCGTCACGGTGCCCCAGAACAGCTTCGTGGAGCCCTTCGTCCTGAACCCTGGCACCTGGTCCATCGTCATCGAGGCCCAAGGCATTCTGTTGGTGAGGATACATGTCAGCCCTGGATAAAGGGGCCTCTACCTTGAAACAACACAACTGCAGAAATTAATAAAGGATTTCAGAAACCTGCAGCCTTCTGTGTGTTAGTTAGAGACCCAGGAGGTTGCATTTCAGTTTTTTTAAATTTGTTATCTTCAGGACATACAGTGTAACATGCATGTTTTTGTTTTGTGTGTTCTTGCTATGCAGGATTTCCTGGTCTTGTTGCCTAGTGCATACTATGAAGCCCCTGTCCTTCAAATGAAAGTCACAGAGGCCTGCGAATACAAACCCAGGCCCGAAGAAGCCAAGAAAAAGTAAGTCATTGTAAATGATCAAGTTCTGCTCTGACCAGACCTGCCTCTGGTTCTCTTAATGAGCGAGTTCTGTTTGGTCTGTCCTCTTTGCAGCTGCCTGCTGTACAAGTACCTCTCTCTGGATGGTTTCCTCTCAGCCCCTGGTGTTGACGGGACCTGCAGGCTTAACAACCACCTGCCTAGACGCTGCCAGAGCGAGACCCTTACCCCGAGACACCCTCCCATGGCTATCTGCAGCGGGAATGACGTGAGTTGATTTTTGAAGAACACAAAAGCTGAAACAAGAGGTGGTTTTTTCCCTGGGTCTTGACTTGACAAAACCCACAATTTTATAAATGTGGCATACATAGCAAATGTATACACTGAAGAGTACGCTAAACATATGTATCCGGAACGGTTGACTGTGAATGTGCCGTGCATTCAGCGAGTGAGGAAATTCCAGGTGTTAGAGCTGGCTTACAGTTAGTGTGTGTTTTAATTTGTGATGTCCTGCTGAATCCATGTCCCTGATCCATGGCTGCTAGATCAACGTGCAGTTGAGGATAACTGTCCCCCGACCTGGTGGCTATGTCTTGGTGGTGGAGTATGTGAACGAAGACGAATCGTCTCAAACTCTCAGCATCTCTGTGAACACGCCAGGAAGGCAGACTCAACAAGAAAGCATCGTTCTCTACAGCTGCAAATACAGGTAACCATGTCTGTTTTTAGAAACTCGATTGATTTCACTCCTGCAGTTAATACTTAACACCAACTATATTGGTATTTGTGCTTTCTACAGTGCTGAGGACACTAAGTAAAGTGCTTTATGTTTCTGATCTAGTTTCTTGTGCCGTGGAGTGGCTGTTGATAGCAAGAATCGTGTGGCTGTCTTTGGACTAACAACAGAAGGAGATGTGCAGTTTATTGCAGACCAAGCTAATTTCTTCTTGGTAAGATTTTTTTTGTAAAAATTCTACTTTGTAAAAGGCTTTGAATTTCTGAGGATTTTTTAAATGCAGAATGTATGATACTGAAGTGTCTGTGTTTGATTTCAGTACAAGGTGTACCTAATCCCTCATGAAGAGTTCACTATGGAATACGTAGCACCCAAGATGCACTGTATCAGTACACATGGGACCTTTTCACCTGACAGGTAAGCTGAAAATATAAGCAGTTATAATCTGGCTCAGTGAACCTGCAGAGTTTCTCAGTGCCTTAATGTTCCACACTTGAGAAATGAGGATTTAATTCCAAAGAAACTGTTGTCCAGGATTCTTCTTCTTTTCTTCTAGTGGTGCCTGTATCCCTTCCCGATTCCAGACGCCCTCCCAGTCGACGGTCCTGAAGGATGGCCTGGCATCCCTGGTTCCTGAAGCTCATCTCCTCTCAATGGAATCACAAGTCTTCTCTGCAGACAGGCTGGAGGGGCCACAGCAGGTCGAAAACCACCCACGGACTGCTGTAGACAACCCAGAGCTGACACGGCTTGACGGCTCCCAGGTAAAAATAACTTGAAGGGTGTATATTTCTTAGGGATGTCCAAAAAAACATAAATAAATCACCCAACTTCGCAGAATGTGCTTGTTCATGTAGCATCCCATTCCTGCTCTCTGATCTGTGCTTGAATGTTGCCTTCCTCTGCAGAATGCTGTTGTGTATTCGACCCGTGTTCAGACGCTGGGACGCTACACCTTTATTCTGCACTTTTACCAGCCCAACCATCCCACCTTCCCTGTGCAAGTCTACCTAAACGCGGGCCGCATCTGGCAAGGTAAGAGAAACCTTTATCAGCTTTACTGCTGTCCTCCTTAACAAGTATTTTAAAAAAGCTTTAACAAAAGGCATGTACGGAACTTTGTTTCTTCCAGGGGAAGCCAATGCCACTTTCTGCCCACACGGCTTTGGCTGCCGCAGTCTTATGATCTCGGAAAATCAGATCATCCTGGATGTGACGGACAATGAAGTCTTCATTACTATCAAAGTTCCCAGAGGCAAAACGGTCTGGCTGGTATGTACACAACATTAAAATACATGCCTGTGTTGATCTTTCTTTCCTTGTGTATGGGACTTTTGCCGTTTCAATTGTTTTGTGTATATACTGTAAAAGGCATTTGTCTTCTGTCCCAAGAGAAAGAAGTTCCACTGGAGGCTTTTGGCCGCTATTCTAGAATGACATGCCCCCCTTTCTCCAAATACCATTGGTACCGGCTCAATCTGATCCTCTGTGATACTTTTTAAAACTATGTATTTCTCTTTAGGATTACATTCTGGTTGTCCCTGAGGCAAGCTACAGTTCAAACTATCTTGTGGAGGAACCTCTGGACAAGTCCTATGACTTCATCAGCCACTGTGGAGCCAATAGCTTCTATATCAAGTGAGCACTTCCTTTTTTGTACAGCACTGAGTTTTATTGAAACAAAAGGCGGAAGTGTAAGGCATGATTCTCTCTCCCTCCCTCCAGCCCTACAATTTCGACTCCATTCTGCCGGGAATCTGCCATCTCGCTCTCAGTGTTCTACAACAATGGCGCCCTGCCCTGTGGGTGCCACGAGGCAGGCGCTGTGAGCACAGCCTGCGATACCTTCGGGGGAAAGTGTAACTGCCGGCCCAACGTCATCGGAAGAGACTGCTCACGCTGTGCCACTGGCTACTGGGGCTTCCCCAACTGCAGACGTGAGTGCTTCCAATGAGAAGAAAAGACCATCAGCACTGTTTACATCACAAGGCTTTCTCAAATTAAGGGTGTTTGATACACCAGACACTTTTTATGGTGTTTTATTGATGTGTTGACCAGATTTTTCCATTGCCTCCCTCTCCCCAGCATGCCAGTGCGGGACCCGGCTGTGTAACGAGGTGACGGGACAGTGCATCTGCCCCCCACGCACCGTGAAGCCCGAGTGCACCATCTGCGAGCCCCAGACTTTCGGCTGCCACCCTCTGGTGGGCTGTGAGGAGTGTAACTGCTCCCGTTCAGGAATCGAGACGCTCACCGACATGGGCTGCAACATCGAGAACGGGCAGTGCAAGTAAGAGCAAAGTGGATGCCGAGAGTGACAAAGGGGAAACCGTGTTGGTTAAATGTAGGGGTTAATAATTGGAGATTGTATGATGTAATATAATATCCAGTAATGTGTCTTGAAAGCTTGTGTAAACTCCAAGCACTGAGTACTTCTTTGCTCAGCTTACGGTTTGGCCCACGAATAGCTGCTGTGCGTTTACTGACCCTCAAGCATCAGGGGTTAAAGAGGGTTTGTGATAGGGCAGGAATGTGGGCCTTTTTCATTCTTGGAATGCTTTTTCTAATGTTGAAAGGACACTGCATACAGTAAATTCCTGCCCACAAAGAGGTGATATCTGGGGTCAGTAGGAAGTGGTCACGAGAGAAAGGGCCCAGTAAGGGAGGAGAGGAGTCTGTTCTTCTCAGTTCCCCGGTGTACCCAAGCCGGGTGGGATTTTGATGGTATGGTGCCAGATTCTTCCTCTGCCTTTTCAGATCTCCCTAGAATTTGTCTCAACACAATCCGGTTGTAAAGATGTTCTAGGAAACACTGGTAGAGGTAAAATGGCAGAACTGTGACATCTGCTACAGATGCACACATATCGGATGGTACAGGGGCTGTATTTGCAACATGTCAGGGGGTCTTGCTACAATTTATGCTTTCTTTTAAATTGCAGTAAAGCTTCAGTCACTTCTTTTGTCGGTTCTGTCTCGTTGGCACCAGATATTTTTTGAATGCAGTTCAATCAGACCATCAGTACAGAACAGATCTCAAGTCCACTGTTTCATGCATGGTAACCTCATATGCGGACGAATAAAAATACTGTCTTCTGGTCTTTATATTGGGACATATGGAAGATGCAAATGCATGATAGCCATTTTTTGCGCATATAAAGCAATGGAAAAAAAATTTATTACACATCCAAAACTGCTTTTTTCAGTATTTCATGCATGAAAGGATTTAATTAGATACCTAGAAATACACTGAACAACAGACTTGAGTATCATAAATAACTCCTGTTCATTTCTTTTACTCATCACAAATTTATTTTTACCTATTTACAGAACTTTACAATTGCTTAGTTACTGTAGCTACTACAGACATTTTTATATTTTTTATTCAAGATTTAAGATAATTAATAGGTTTTCTTTTCACCTTTCACTAACCCTGAAGGCACTAGCAGAAACATTTGTCTGCTTGGTAGATGGGGGAATCATTATCCTCGAACCTATGTTTTTTGTTTAGATGCAAGGACAAAATTATCGGGCGGCAGTGTGATCGCTGTGCCACTGGTTTCTATGGTTACCCCAACTGCCGGCAGTGCGACTGCAGCGAGGCCGGCACCGAGGATGATATCTGTGACTCTGTCACCGGGCAGTGCCACTGTAAGGTGAGTGCTGCTTGGTACGGCATCGCGTTTCCCCTTTTTTTCTGCTTGAAAAACATTAAAGAATTGTACCATAAGTTCATTTTAACAGACTTTTTCTGTTTTGAAGAAAAAAAAAATACAATTGCAATGTTCTCTCTGAAGACGATCTCCCTAGAAAACTAGAAGAAAGCTGCCTGGTAGTATAATTAAACTAACACAAGGGAACGACTAATCCTTTTTAACACACCCAACTTGAGCTGGTCCACATATATTCAGAATCTATCTAAAATTTATCCACTCCCCATTAGGAAAACGTGGAAGGTCCAAGGTGTGGCCAGTGTCGAGTAGGGACCTTCCACCTGGACCCTGCCAATCCCAAGGGCTGCACCAGCTGCTTCTGTTTCGGAGCAACCGATCGCTGTCGCAGCTCTGACAAGCACAGAACCCAGGTAAAGAGTCCACCACTCTTAGCTGCATTTGTTGACGAAATTAATGCCATTGATTCTGTTTTATATCAATCCTCTTAGGATTCGCAATATTTCCCTATGAAACAAGTGCTTTAATAAATGTCATTCGATGCAAAAGATAAGTAACTATTCAAACTACCTAGAGAAACTAACCCAGAGCCTGCCTGTTTTCCATACAGACAGTGGACATGAACGGCTGGGTGCTGCTGAGCGGGGAGCGGCAGGAGCTGACAGTGTCTGTCAGCCCGGAGCGGGGCTTGGTGGAGGCAGACCTCAGGGACGTGCCCGATGTCTATCAAGATCTGCATTGGCATGCTCCACAGAGTTACCATGGAGACAGGGTGAGGAACAGGGCCTCTCATCCAGACAGCAGCAGATCAGATACTGAAACTGCCAATGGAGGTGGAAGATCAGACGGTTGGATTAGTTATCAGATCAGCAGGGTTGTTGTGGGTTTTGTTGGATTTTGTCTGAGATTAAAGGGTGAGGGGGGGCTTTTGAAAGCCGTTTTGACTGATTTTTGAAGTTTAAATCAAAAGCAGCTATAGAACCCTTAACCCTTCATCTCCAGAGCCAAGCAATGGTAATCAACCGCAAACCCTTCTGCCTTTACCGCTACTTCAGTTTTGTGCAGGTTATCTATGTTGAAATAGTTTAAAAGGGACCTGCAGTTTCAGAAATTGGGACACATATACTGCAAAACAATTAAAGAAGTTAAACTTGTGAACTTGTCTCATTGTCAGAGCATGGCAGCAAGAAAGCCAAGATGAAAGTGTTGCTATTGTTGTTTATTCCAGGACAAGACAGATGTATTTTTATTCTTAAGGGGGTTGCATTCTCCTAATTTTACTGTCACATACATACATGAGATATTTAAACTGTTGGAAAAGCTAAACATTGACTCTGAACTTGGTTCCCATCAGGTTTCCTCATACGGGGGGTTCTTGCGCTACCGGCTGCACTCCCAGTCTCTACCTATCAGGGGCGATGTTGCAGCTCCTCCACTGGAATCCGCTCGTCCCGATGTGATTTTGAAGGTATTGCCTTAAAGTATAGCATAGAAGAGTTGCCTAGACCAGACGTTATTCACTTTTAAATATGACTATAGGTCTTGTCACACTGGCACAGTTTATATTAAATAACACATTACTTTTTTCTTCTTCTGTAGGGGAATAAGATGACCTTGGTGTACCAGGATAAGAGCTACCCGGACCCTGGACAACTGCATGAAGGGAGCGTCCATCTGATTGAGGTAGAACTACCCCTGATTTCATAAGGGTCTGCGCCGTTTAGGTGTCGTGTGACATTTAGCCTAAAAAGCAAAATATACTTTCTTATAATGGCGATCAGGAGGTTTGTCTGCAATGGATATTGGGCTATTTTCCTGCATTGTCTGTTTCTCGTTGTAACAGCTCTGATATTGGGTGAGTAATAGTGTACTGCTCAGTTTCTGATTCCTGGTCTGTGTTCACAGGGTAATTTCCGTCACGCTCAGACGCGGAACAGCGTGTCCCGGGAGGAGCTCATGATGGTGCTGGTGGGTCTGGAGGTGCTGCAGATCCGCGCCCTGCACTCGCAGTCCTCTGTATCCGTGTCACTGGAGCGAGTTGTTCTGGAGGGGGCGTCCCAGGTCACAGCAGGCAGTGCTGCCAACAATGTGGAGATCTGCATGTGCCCTGCCAACTACCGTGGGGACTCCTGCCAGGTACCCAAGAAACTCAATCACCACTGCTTAAGACTGAAACTCAAGAACCTAGTCAAAATGTGTACTCTGTATTCCTAAAGCAACAACAGTTCTGACAATTACAAAATGTACTCTTGAAAATGAGTAATTAGTGTGGGGGTGAGAGGGGACGAGGTGTATTGCCAGCCTAAAGCAAGAGTGGCAGTCATGGTCCTGGAAAGCTATTTGTGCCATTTATTTGTCATTGAATCGTACTGCTAGTGATTTGTTAATCTCTTCTCTCGACTTTGCAGGAATGTGCCCCAGGCTTCTACAGGGACACCAAAGGGCTCTTCTTAGGCAAGTGTGTTCCCTGCAACTGCAACGGGCACTCGGACGAGTGCCTGCCTGGCTCGGGGATATGTGTCGTAAGTACAAATTCAGACCATGTACATTAACGCTGATGAAATCATTACAGTTCTTGATTGAGTCTACTTGCATGCTATGCAGTACAAAAAAAAAAAAACTGTTTTGAATTCAGCTTTTTTTTTTTTTTTCCTCCCGCCAGAACTGCCAACACAACACAGAGGGGAATCACTGTGAGAAGTGTCGGAATGGTTTCCTTGGCAACTCCACCGTTGGGCAGACCCAGTCATGCACGGGCTGCCCCTGCCCCCTCCAGGTCTCCTCCAACAAGTATGTTCCTCACAGCTTCCCATCGACAGGCCAAGGACATTGTTAAAATAGGGTTAAGGGGTTGATGTTTAACGTTGGTTGATGCAATCCAGGGCAAATTCTCCAGTGCTGTAAAATAAAATCCATCATTGGCTTTGCTCTACAAAGGTTGATTGTATCAGACTGTAAGTCAAAGAGAAGTTTCCTGTTAGCGCTAAGCAGTAACTTTTAGCTTGGCTCATCTGAACAGCTGCCAGGCTTAGCGAACTTGTTTTAAGCATACGATTACCAGGACTATTTCTGTTGTTTTGAACTTGTTTTGTTCATTAATTTCCCTCCCCAGCTTTGCAATTGGATGTGTTGAGAGATCCTCTAGCATGCAGTGCTTATGTATGCCTGGCTATGCTGGTCCTAAATGTGAAAGGTAAGAGCTGTCTGTGATAATTTCTCTAGCAGAACACTCTGCTTGTATTGAAACAAATATGAATATAATATCAAGGTACCATATGACTTATTCCATGGAGCAAGTCTAACAAGTAACTATGTTGCTTTTGATGTTCTGCAGGTGTGCCCCTGGTTTCTACGGAAACCCAATGGTGATCGGCAGCTCTTGTCAGCCGTGTCAATGTAATGGCAACACAGACGCGAACATGCTATTCAGCGACTGTGATTCTCTGACGGGAGTCTGCATCGGGTGCATGCATAACACTGCGGGGCCTCACTGTGAAATCTGCGCTCCTGGGTACTTCGGAGATGCAATTCTAGCCAAGAACTGTACAAGTAAGTCCAGCTACATTCATATTCTCTGCTCAAGAATTCACTTAATGAGCATTCTTTAGATTATGTCTGAGAATGAAACGTTAGGCTCAGTGTTAGTGTTTAGTGAGACTTAAAACTATTGTTTTTTTGTTTTTTTTTCAGAGTGTAACTGCTCTCCATGTGGGACTGCATCATGTGACCCTCAAACTGGTCAGTGCCAGTGCAAGCCTGGTGTCACTGGAGCCCGCTGTGATCGCTGTAAGGTAATGGCTTTCTCTTTGTAGAGGATACTGTGCAAAATAAAATAGTAAAATGTGTGTTTAATGTACCTATGCGCTTTATCCCTCTCAGGATGGGTTCTATGGCTATGACTCGTGCGCGGCGTGCCAGCGATGTGACTGTGACAGCGCCGCTGCTCTCACCCAGGCCTGCAACCCACAGAACGGGCAGTGCTCTTGCCAGCCCGGAGTGAGCGGCCCTCAGTGTCTGCAGTGCGCGCCTGGCTTCTGGGGCTATACCTCGAATGGCTGCACAAGTAAGTGTCGTCAAGCTGTGTTACTGCTTTGGAAAGCTTTGGGGGGGGGGGTAGAAGGATTTAGAGGGTGGAATTTGACGACTTACTTTTTTTATTTAGTTGTGCATTCATTGCCTTTTTTGCATCCGGAAGATATTAACCCTGTACTGCCCTGGTGTCTCCATGCCTATTTAATGCCTATTTACTCAATGTGAAATATATTGGACACTGGGCAGCAAAGGGTTAAGGGTTAAAGTAAAGTACATGGGCAATACCGGTCCTAGGCTTAACAAGTATTATTATTTATTAGTTTTACTGCTTTACAACCTGGTGGAGGTTTAATTTGTTCAATTAAACAATGAACAAAACAGCTGGAATAGAGACCTGGTCAGGAATGGCTAGAATTGCCCATTCCTTTTTTTAAAGTGTGAGAGACTGCCGGGTGTGATTTTCTTGCTGCCTCTTGTTCCCAGGATGTGACTGTAAGGGGGGCTCCTGTAACCCTCGCAGTGGCGAGTGTACCTGCAGTGAAGGGCTCACTGGGAAGCAGTGTGACTCCTGTCTTCAGAAGCTTGCGATCCCAGTGGTGAACGGACAGGGCTCTCTCAGTTGCCAGAGTGAGTAGAGAATTTTTTGAATAATTTGCAAAATTAAAATAATAAATACAATAACATTAAGACCCTTCTAAATGTTTACCATGGTATTTTGCAGGTTTTTTCCCCATACTTTTCCCATTGTCATGCTATGCATTTACCATTTTTATATGCTTTACCATACCTCTCTAGGCTTTACAGTGCTTTCCTGTGCTTAACCATGCTTTTATTATTCTTTACCACACTCTTGTTTTTACTATGGGAGACTAAGGGGAAATAGAGCAGAGAGAGTTGAAGATTTAGATACACCACAATCTATACTTAATGTGTTTGAACCCTGTGGGCTGAGCTGAGTGTGCGTTTGATTGACAGCTTGCGACAGCTGTGTGGTGGTGCTGCTAGATGACCTGGACAGCATGGAGGGCCTGTTCCCAGGGATCCGAGACCAGCTGACCACCCTGAATGCCAGCTCTATCGCCTGGGGCCGTCTGCGGGCCCTCAACGATTCCATCGACAGCGTAACCGTGAGTACACACCAGACACAGTGGAAACAGGGATGTAACAAGAACGGTAACATTAAGGAACTCTTCCTCATGTTTTTATTTTTTTGTTCAGAACAAGCTCTATGACTATAAGGATGTGCTGGATGACGACAAGCAGAAAGTGGATGAACTGGAGAACGAAGACATGAATCTCTTGCAGGACCTTGACATGCTGGAGGAAAGGGTAGGTTCTGCGATACCCTGGATCTGGAATGTGTTACAGAGCATCCTCTAGAACAGCAAGGACCTTTTTAGTGAAGTGTCTCTCGAGCACACGTTTGTATGAGCCCTCCTCAGAATCGGTTTCCTTTGTTGCAGGCTGCGCTAGCTAACAGGAAAGTGCACAAGCTGGAAGACAACATTGCTGCGACTCGCCAGCGTGCAGAGGACTTGCTCAAACACATCGAGGACATTATGAGGGCTTTGCAAGGTATGTAGGTTCAAAACAAACCGGCCGCTCAACTCAAACATCCGAAACTGCATCTTTTTGATACTTCCTTACATGGTAGAAACCCTAAAGTGTGTTTATCTCGATACACCACCAAATGCATTATGACTGCCAAGAAGCGGTTGTTCAAGATGAACAGATATTCATGTCTTGCCAGCCCTTGGTGTGTGCCCTGCTTTTACATCAGCATAATGTAGGTCCTGTGAAGTTTTTAAGGATACCTCAAGACAGATCTGGGGTCAGATACCATTAGTTACAATTGGGTTGCAGTAATTAGTTAATTACAGTTATACTAAAAAGTAACATCAGCAACTACACACATCAACATGTTAAGCCTGTTTGTTCTAAATAATCACAATACTCGGATACAAATACAGAAAAGTACTATAACTTTTTTTTTTTTTTTTCAAACAAATGGGGGTCACCAAAAATGGTTGAATACAAGGACAAATCAAAGGACAAATAATGCGTAACTGAACTGTAATTGGTCAATTATATAGTACAATTATGCAGGTGTTGTAAGGTTCAATTACAATTACATTGTAATTAAGAATTGTACACAAGTTTTTGACCCCAGGTCTGCCTCAAACGTTACACTTGACAAGATATTGTCTGTTAAATTAAATCATATTCTGAAATAAAACGCCACACAATAACGCCATTTGCTACATTTCCTTGACATCATGAGGTTTTTCAACCCTACTTTGAAACGATTCCAGAAGTAATACGTTGTACAGAGAGCTGTTTTTATGCTGTTGTGCACAGATGACTTTGGCCTAGTGAATAAAAGCTCTGCGAATGAAAGCCATTCAACAGAGGATCTTCGGAAGAAGCTCTCTGAGGTGGAGGAGTTGCTCAGGCAGATGAGGGACAGAGCTTTCTGCAACCAGAAGAAACTAGCTGAAGACGAGCTGAAAAAGGCGAAAGACTGTGAGTATCGCTCGACCCAGCGACATTCAATTACACTTCTCAATGGATGAGAGTCAGGAATTAACAAGAATTATAATAGAGGTAATTTGTATTTGTAATGCCATCTAAAAGGCTTTTGAATAAGATTTGGGAAACCGATCAGATGAGTAGTTGCATTAACTGTGGGTGAGCTGTGGTGTGACTCATAGGGAGTGGTCAGCAATGTTAACTCTTCCTGCTGTGTTCTCTTGCTCAGTGCTGGGCCGAGTGGACAACGACATGGCGAAACGCTCAAAGGAAAACAACGGGCTGGCGGATGACATTAGGGACCAACTGACCAAGTACAACACAGAGCTGATGGACCTGAGGGACGCGCTGAACCAAGCCGTGAATCAGACCGCCCAGGTGGAGGACCTGAACAACCGTAACGAGAACCTGCTGGACGAGAGCCGGGTACGGAGTCTCGCAGGGTCTCTCCAGCAGCCACACTGCTCCTTTACATGCAGCTTCTGCACCAGTTGTATTGCTTGTGGAAAAAAACGTTATATGAAGAGCGTTGTATTGCAGAGCTTTTCATTCTCCTGTTCTTTTATAGAAAAAGAACAGTGATCTGCAGCGAGCGCTGGCGGAGGTGAAGGACTTGCTGGCGATGGCAGAGGACACACTCTTTCAGGTTACAGACCTGCTACAAATGCTTGAGGATTCGAAAGAGGTACTTTTCACCAAATTTAAAGTTCATTGAGATATTCGATTTTTTCAATTAAAAGATTTCGTAGATACAGTAATTTATCCATATCTGTAAAAGGTTAAAATGTATCATGTGTAGAGATGTGTGAAACATCTACAAGACATCCTTGCAAACCAAATGAAAAGCAATATTGCCGTTTTTCAGGAGATGCCTTTAGATCTGATGCTTCCACCTTGGGCTTGGAATGAAATAAATTCAAAACTGCACCTGTAACTAATTGCTGCTGTTGTTTTCAGGACTATGAGAAGCTGGCTGCTAATCTGGATGGAGCAAGGATGCGCCTAATGGAGAAGGTGCAGAAGTTTGCTTCGGCAAGCACCAAGATCCCCATCGTGGAGGAGGCAGAGAGACATGCAGAGCTGCTCCACCAGCTGTCCAAAAACCTCTCCAGGTACAGCTCCCAGCCTGCCCCGGGGAGACCAGATATGAGGGAGGCTGCACTACGGCTTGTGATTTATAATTGTATTCCTTCCTATTTTAAGACACACTTTTTGAACCATAGTTTGCTTCTCAAAAAATATCCTGCGTCCTAAATTAGAGTACAGTGTAGCGATGCATGTATTAATATTGGCAACAAAAGACACCGCTGCCCGAATACACGACATGTATTACTGCCAAGAAAAGATCATCGTTAGCTTCCTGATGAATTCAAAGACAAGCTTTTACAATTTCAGCATTTCTAACTAACCCAAGACCAGCTTGCTCATATTGGAAATGCTGATCAGACCCCTGTATTTTTCGACATGCCCAGAGATACTACAGTTCACAAATTGGGGAAAAAAACGACCGGAAATGAGAAGCAGCTCATAACTAATGCTCTGTGTGACATCAGACTGGAAATGAGAAGCAGCTCATAACTGTATTGCTCTGTGTGATAGCAGACGGCCGCAAAGGAGATGTGGGACAAAAACTATATAATATGCGTTAGACTATGCAGATCAACCCCAGGCATTCTGTTTTATACTGGGAATCGGTTTCCTGACCTTCGCTGCCCTGCCACTGATCAGCCCGCTCTCCATGTTCTCTAACAGTGTGATTCAGGACACCAACCAAGACGGGTTTATCCAGCGGGCCATCAACGCCTCCAACGCTTACTCCAGTATCATAGAAGCAGTCAGGAATGCAGAGAATGCAGCGAAAAAGGCTGATGAGGCAGCTACCAACGCACTGGAGGTTTGTCCTCTCCTATTATCAGACTTGCATGACGTCTCTCCCAGAATTGGAATATGTAGTGTGTGTGTATATTTCTATGTATGTAAAGTGGTGGTGTGTTTTGGTAGGGATCTGTATAATTTAATGTATGCACTCCTGACAACAGTGTCAAGAGGTCTTTAGTATTTAGTGGCTGCCTGTGGCAGGCTGGCGAGTGGATAGAGGCCCAGAGACAGTCTGCAGTTCAAAAAAATACTAATTTTATTATAAATAACACAAAATAAAAGTGCACAATGGCAAAATAAAGGGATTTAAACACAAAAAAAAAACCAATACAAAAACAAACTTACAAAAACAAGGTTTCCAGGCTGGGCAATGCCTTCACTGGATTCAAATTTACCAAACCAAAACCAACAAACACCAACCTGCTTCCTCAGCTCCCTCCTCCAAATGAGAAGCAGAGGCCTCCTTTTATGTCAGGTGGCTGGGCACTGATTGATCGTTAATTAACCTAATCAACCCCAGACACCTGAACATAATAAACCCAGGCAGGTAGGGGAAATTAACCCCATCCCTGCCAATTTAAAAAGGGCAGAGCTTTGCTCTGCCACACTGCCATATTTCTTGAAGACTTTCCACGTACAGGATTTGTTAAAACATGATATAAAGCATGGTTTTGAATTGCAGAATGTGAAGAACGAAGATCTTGGTGAAGAAGCGGACAGGCTGAAAAAGAAAAGCAACGCGCTGTTTGAGGATGCCAGGAATGTGCAAACCAATTTGAACGGTGGGGGAAAAATGTCTGAGACACAGCTAATTTCAGTTTTAGTCCCTCCCTGATTTGTAATAACACAAGACCTCCCCTGTGCCTCCCTTTTAGATCTGAAGCCACAACTCAAAGAAGCAAAGAAAAGACTGCAAGATGCCAAAGACAAAAAGGAGCAGCTTCTAAAGGACCTGAAAGACGCACAGAGCATGCTCAACATCGACAAAGGTAGGAGATCAACCGCTCGTCACTATGCACATGTATTTGGAAAAGGTTAATAATTCTGAAACCATGCAGCTGGGTTGAAATAAAAAATGTGATAATGGTTAAGATAAACAAATTGATGACGTGTATTCAATATGGATTGTACAGTTTGCATAACTGGCTCTTGTAACTGGCACCATTAGATTTACGAAGCATAGATTACCACAGGTCACATCTTGCTTAGCTGGGAATGCCTGATGAATGGCACTGATATCTAGTTGTTGGCACTCAAGGTAATACCGAGGAAAATATAAAAAACGCCAAGGCGGCTGCAGAAGATGCCAAGACGAAAGCAGAGAATGTGGAACGCACCCTGAACCCCATCAAAGAGAAACTGGATCAGTGGAAGAACCAGTATGGCAACTCCAGTGGCACCAATGAGGACTTCAAAAATGCTTTTAAGGATGCCAACAGTTCAGGTACAGCACAGTACTGCCAAGGTGCATGCTGTCTTTCTAGTCTCCTCATTAGATCCTAAAAAAACCAATAAACCTCCAATAAACCTTCCTTCACAGACCCTAACTTTCCTGTTTGCTTCGGTTCCTCCTAATTCAGTTGAAATTCTTTAAATGCTGATCATGGCAGTTCTTCTGTGGTTTGTATTGGCAAGTTTTTGCATTTTTCTTTCTCGCAACGACCAACGTAACAGTTGGATCACTTGGAGACACGATACCGCTGCTGATCAAGAAACTGGACAAGCTGCAAAGCCGATCGACTCAGATGCCGAACATTTCCGAAAACATAGAGCGCATCCGGGATCTTATCTCGCAGGCTCGGAATGCTGCCAGTAAGGTATGGGCATCAGAAACTGCGAAGGAGTCATGTTCAGCAACATGTAGCTTTATCCAGATTGAAATTTGTGCTTTCATCTCGTAGGACAAGAAAGAAAACTCCACTCAAAACATGTAGACCAGTAAACTAATCTAGTGTGTGTGACTCGGTCATTTAAACAGTTGCCGTAAACAAAAGGAATAAAGTTTGATTTCTTTATTTTATATTATGGCTTTCCACATGCAGAACTGAGCTTTTCATCCAAGTGTAGCTGAATATAATAGCTGACTTCAGCTACACACATCCTGTATCCCTGTCCATATTCCTATCTGTTTGTACACAGGTGAGTGTGCCAATGAAGTTTGATGGTACCTCAGGCGTGCAGATGAGAAACCCCAACAACCTGCTGGATGTGGCCCCATACACCAGCCTCAAGTTCTACATCTCCCTGCTCGAAGGAAAGAAGAAACGTCAGACTGAGTCAGAGAAGCAGTTTGTTTTCTACTTCGGAAACAAAGATGTAAGTTTCTTTGCGAGATGAAGGAAATGACTCCCAGGATATCCACCCTTCGTCTAAATGCCGAATGTGCTGGCGTGTCTCACTGTAGCCGTGTCTTGTCTCTGTTAGGCAACTAAGGGATTCCTTGGCATGTCGATTGAGGGTAAGAAACTGAAATGGTTTTTCAACGTGGGAGGCAAGACGGCCGAGCTGTTAAACGAGCAAACAATCAGCACAGATGCTTTCAACATGATCAAATTAGAAAGGTGGGCCTGTCTTTTATACATTGCTCCTAAAATGACCATAAACGTGCATGCTGCAAAATTCATTTACTTCTGATGGGAATAATAAAGGATACATTTATAGATTCAATACAATGTTTTCTGGTCCCCTTGCAGACCTAAAATAAAGTCATTGTTGGCTCACCAGAGAGGGATGCTGGGAAACATGTTCAGAATGATTAACCCCCTTCACTGGCGTTTTTAACGGGGGTTTTGGAATGTGCTTAGTCCTGTGCTGAGCATTGAGCCCCCAGACACACTAAATTGATCCAGTCTTACCCCTGCCTAGTCTTGCTGGTAAAGCACTGCTGATTTGCTATTTTGCTTTCCTTTTCCAGGATCTTGCAGTATGGACAGATGTCTGTCACTGTAGACAAAACCACTTCTCTTGTGACTAAGGGAAATACAGTGGCTGGTGGAGACGAAGGTCTACTTAAACTCACTCCGAGCGACACCGTCTTCTACGTGGGCGGCTACCCTCCAGACTTCTTGGTAAGAGACGCTTTGCAACAATCTCGAAAAAGTCAATCTAGAAGTAATGCACTTACACAAAAATTGGGGTAGTGAACCAGAAGCCTTGCCATCTCCAGCACAACCACCTTCTCGCTGGACCTAAAAATTACCTTGTCAGATGGGCTGACAGAAACGCCAAACTACAAGACACATTGCAACCTTTTAGCAGTACAGGGAGCATGTCAATGCATACCTCCTGCAGGGCAGGTTAATCTCTGAAATATGTATATATCGATATATCTGCTGCAGTCCCCTGTGTTTCTCTGCTGAAATGTTAGCGGCTCCTCTAATCAAAGCTTGCTTCTTTTTTAGCCCCCTCCTGAGCTCCGACTCAGCAAATTCCAAGGCTGCATCGAGATGGATTCCCTGAACGAAGAGGTCATCAGCCTTTACAACTTCGAAAAGAACTTCATGGTCGACACGGTCAAAGACCGGCCCTGTGGAAGGTGAGTTTAATGTAAAATAAACCGATAGAAAGCATGAAGAGTATGTGTGCACAGTCATTGTCCTAGATGTGTGGTGAGATGAGTGGTTACCAAAAATTTTATTATTGTTGTTGTTGTTGTTGTTGTTGTTATTATTATTACATTTCCCAGTATACCGAATACATATACCGATTCCCAAGATCAGTATATGTATTTAGTAGTTTGATGATCCAATCTAATTTTCTTGTTTTTGACTGGTGGTTGAGGCGTTTCTCCATTCATAGCATGGTGCTCCATTTATTTGGTCTTTCTTTTGGTCATGATTTTCTTGGTAGTCAATAAATGGTCCACACACATGAAGACGAACACTGAAAAGACTGAAAGAATTATTTATGTATTTTATAAAATATTCTTCTAGCCATCCCTCCTAACGTGTGTGTGTGTGTGTGTGTGTGTGTGTGTGTTTTGTCCTTGTCCCTCAGAAAGAAGTCGGTCACAGAGCCCTGGATCAACGATGGTTCCTACTTTGATGGCTCTGGTTTTGCTGCGGTTGAAATCCAGTCCAGTTTACCTGGGACAAGCCGATTTGAGCAGGAGGTCAAAGTGCTCTCCTATAACGGCATCCTGTTCTTCCTTGAGGGAGAGGTAGGTCCATTCGCCAACTGAGCCAGGCGTCCCCAAAACAAAAGTCTATTCCATTGCCTCTACCAGCAGAGGAATACTCAGAAGAGATCTATAGGTCTATGCTGGGTGAAACAGTCTTTTGTAAAATGTGAAAACCAGGTCACATTGAAATGTAAAAACCAAGTTGCATTGAACTGAAGACCTCTTGTAGTCTGCTGTTCTAGGCTATACACTGATAAAGTAGAGGTTGTGGAAGACAATGGAATGAAGGAGCAGACTCTTACTGCTCTTCTAGAAGAGGCAAAGCAATGCACCCCTATTTATAGCACTACTGAGTCTACTGACCCCCCCCCCACTAATGTGTGAACAGATCTGTTATTTTATTATATTCTATACTCATCGCTGAAACAAGAGATGGATTGGAATCATGGAGATAGCATATTCATTCTGTATTTAAGATTTTGCTGAAATGAGGTTGATACGTTAGAGATTTCACTAATTTTTTTTTTTTTCAGGGTCATTTCATTTGCATTGCTGTCAAGGATGGAGATTTGAAACTTTACTATGACTTCAACGGTGAGCTTAAGGAAGCCCCTACTCCCAATACGGACCTAAAAATCAGTGATGCCAAATCAAAAGGGGTAATGTTTATACTGATACCTACCTATTCTTCTCATTTGCTTTACTTGGTTTTGGATTGTTATTGAGGAACATTGAACTTTAGCAGGTTATTAGTTGTATTCTTTTGTGAAAAATAAATAATTTATGTATTATTATTATTATTATTATTATTATTATTATTATTATTGCTGTTATCAGAGTTCTGAATCACTGCAATCCATTCCTTAGATCCAGATCATCCTTCGTGAACCCAATGGTAACATGAAAGTGTATGTGAGGTTGGAGCGAAAGATGGCCTTTAACGTGGAGTACAGCGGCAGTCCGCTGAACTTTAACAGTGTCTATTACATTGGAGGCGTGCCGGAGGAGGTACTCCCCAGCAAGTAAGCATTCTGGAAACAAATCTGTAATAAAAAAGGAAACTAGTCCAGCTCTTGTCACAAAGCATCAGTTTTAGGCTTTGCTGCAAACCTAGCTTCTGACTGCTAAGGTTGGTTTAATTAAACTGAAAGTAAAACCTTTAATTTCAATGTTGCATTGTGTTAGCTGCATGACTCGCTGTATTCTGAGGCGGTGGAACTGCGTTTTAGAACCTCTTCACCTCCAGAAAAGAAGAAAAATGTGGGTTATTGGATGCAGAGTAAAGGATGTGATATGATTTAATAATGGGCGTTTTTTTTTTTTTTGCATAGATTGAAGCCTCTGTTCCCTAACGGAGGATCTATCAAAGGCTGTGTTAGGAGCATTAAGGCTATAGACAAATACATTGACCTGAAACGCATGAATACCACTGGGGTCAGCCATGGGTGCTCTCCAGACTTCCTGGTAAGTACAGATAACGGATAATAAATATATATAGTGATGCTAAACTCTTGGCCATAGCTGTATATTATAAATCCTGGACATTTCCTGTATTTACTGTGTATTTGTTTTATTATACAGCATGTTCTGTTGACTAAGTAAATAAAATGAGATTAGTGATGGGAATCTATTTGAACTCCTCAGGATTGTGTTTGATTTTCTTAGGTTGCTCGAACAGCTAGGTTCACAGGAAAAGGATACCTGGACCTGTCACTGGACAATGTCCCCAGTCTGCTGGACAATTTCTACTCGGGCTTCGGCTTCAGGACAAGTCAGAGCAACGGACTCCTGTTCTACCACAAAACCACGGTACGTACAGTCTAGCCTCCATGATCGGCTACGGCAGACAGGATGGAATGGGACGTAGAGAACAGCTCCTGTGTATGCACGCTTTAAAAACCAGCCTGTGAGTCCCTGGGCTCTCTTCATTTGGTTTGGTTTCTTCACAGGTGGGACACTGCCAAGTACTACTGGAAAATAGCAGGCTGGTGGTGAACTCTAACAGTGGTGCAATTAAAACCAAAAACCTTTATTCTGACGACATGAATCACTACGTGGCGTTATACCTCAACAGAAACGGGTAAGTCCAGCACTTTGTGAAGATAAGAAAACAACTTTTATTTTGTAGTGAGTACTCTGTATTAACTGGAGATGTGAAGTAATTCCATTCCTTAGGTCAGCTATATAAAATCCTTTCCCCAAACGTCTTTTCTCTCCAGGGTCCGGCTGTACGTGGATAATGTTTTGGAGGGCAGCAGCGCGGGGAGAAGGAAGCGACATCCCCGGGAAGCTGTTCTGGAGAATTTTTACTTGGGTGGTGCTCCGGATTCTACCCTGGGCTCCAACCTGACTGGCTGCATCAGCAACATGTTTGTTAAAAGGTTAGGAACACCACCAATGTTCCTGTATTGGTGATATTTATCATCTGAAAAAGGAATCTGCAGTGCGTACCATTCTGTTGGACGGTTATCCAGTCTCTCTTAAGCATGGAACAACATTTGCACCAAGGAAAATGTTCCTTGTTGTACATCGAAAGCACAGCTATATATTATATCATTACAGGTGCTGGTTTGCTTGCTTTTTTTACATTCAAAATCCACTGAGATTATTTTGCCCTCAGCACTGCAAGTGCAGGATAAGTCTTCACCCATAACTCTTAAACAGTCAATACTTCGGAATTAATACATATTAAAATAAATAAATTAAAAATGTTTTGACTTTTTCAATGTTTGTCATTGAAGTACATGTATTTTGTGATAAGCCTTCAGTATGTAGTTCATAGCACTAACCATCAGTAGAAGTATCACCCTCAACCTCCTTCTGCTGGGGCAAGACAGTATAACAGAGTGTTAAGTGAGGATTCTGTTGAAGCGCTCCAGCCCTGTTGTATTAAAATGACAGTGTTTCCTCTCTCACAGGGAGAATGATGAGCAGATGGTGGTGGACTTCCTGCAGTCCAATCTGGTGCAGGTGTCTCTGAACTGTCCGAGCAGCAGAGAGCCACAACAGATCCGGGCCCTAGCCAAAAAGAACAAGGTATGAATTGAATGTGATGGGATGATAACCTCAGCACACTCTTCTGACATCACTGTGTGTATTTGCTTTAGGAAACCTGCTGTTAGGTTTGTTTTGTTTGTTTTATGTCATTGAAGCCTTTCTGTTGCAGGTGTGGCGTATAATTATTAGTTGATATTTATAGAAATAAATTAAATCACACTGGTTTGTGATTTGTTGTTATACTGTAATACAGAACCCCTTGTTTTCTGTTCAAAGGTGCGGTCTAAAGCCACACTGAAAGCATCCCGGAATCGTATTGTGGAGCGATCCTGTCGGTCTAAAGAGCCCAAAATCATTAGTGGAGCGTTCCAGTTTAGCGGCTCCGGGACAAGCCGGCTGGAATTCAACAATGTCCCAGAGTCCTTCCGGGACAGGTAAAACAACGATGCACTCATTTAAAACACAACCTGTTTGCCACGGAGTTCGAGATGCAGTACATGAAGGCAAAGGTTGAGTAGTTTTCAGTATGCACCCGAAAAAAGGGTCGGTACCATTTGATACGACATGCAAGTGCATGAGGAAGAGAAGCCTATTGATTTGTATTTATGTTGTTTTAATTATACTTCTTAGCATTTTAAATCCCATCAGATATCCTTGATTTATTACCTATGGTACAATTTACATGGTGAAGTGCATTATGTATTTTAATTGAATTAACAATTAACTTTTTTTAAACAGGTCCCACTTTTCGATGGATGTGCGTCTGAATTCTTCCTCCGGATTGCTGTTCTATGTCTCTGATGAGAAGGAGAACTCGCTGATGGCCCTTTCGGTGTCAAGCGGACGTTTCGTACTCCTGATCAGCATCGCCGGAAAGAAACTGAAAATGCGAAGCCGAGAAAAGCACAACGATGGCCAGTGGCATACAGTGAGTGAACTTTCTTCCCCTGGTTAAAAAGCAGCGTCTTACGGGTCGGCAGGCTTCTGTCATCACTCAAGTCGAGTATTTGCTGGCAATTGCTGCTGCATTGGTGGTTGTTGCACCTTGCATGAAAAATCTTCTCAATTTAGAAGTACATTTTCTTAGGAATTTTACAGAAATAAAGAATATTACATCTATGAAAACAAGCTGTTCGCAGCTTGACAGATAACGGGATCCTGTTTTGTTGGTTTAGGTCTTTTTCAGCAGAGAGAACAACAGAGTCCACTTGGTCACTGATGGACTGAAAGCTCAGACTGGTACGCTGTCCAGCACCGGGCAGCTGCTGGTCAATCCACCGTTCTATATGGGAGGTGTTCCAGCAGGGAAAGGCAGGACGCTTACCACAGTAAGTAGCGGGCAATAGCATGGTCCCAGAGCTCACGTGGCTGTTTCATTTATCCACAGAAAGGAAGCGCAGTTTAAGGACTTGTGAGTGAGTATCTGAAATTCAGTGTTAGTTTTAAAGAAAAAAAAAACTTGCATTCTACAATATTCACTTGTTAAGTTTTTTGGACAGTTATGTATGTTGATTGCCTACTTGCCGAACATATCTCACGTACACTATGTAGACATTACCAAAGAGGTGACAGAAGAATATGTGGACGTTTAGCCCACCGGTAGCTCTTGTGTTCAAACTCCTTTTATTTTTGCAGGAGCTATCAGTAAGCGGCTTCTTCGGCTGTATCAAGAATCTGAAACTGGACGGCAAGTCACTGGATCCCCCCTCCAGCACCTTTGGGGTGGGCCCCTGCTCTGAGAGCAGCCTGGAGAATGGGGTCTACTTTGCAGCAGGGGGGGGGCATCTCGCTCTCGGTAGGAAAAAAAAAAAAAAACAAAACGCTTAACTCTGTATTAATTGGTATGTAAAAGGTCAGTTGCTAATAGCTTGAATAAGTACTTCACTTTGTGGATATCCTTGTTTCTTTCAGACAATTCTTTTGCAGTCGCTCAAGACTTTGAAATGATGCTGGAGGTTCGCCCTGTGACTGACACAGGCCTGCTGTTCCACATCGGAAAGAAGAGACACTACCTCACTCTTTATGCGGAAAATGGGGAGGTAAATACTGATCGTTTCAGTCTTTCTGATTGGAATTACCTTGCTCTGAATGGACTGGGGTGCAGCCCTGGAATAAGCACTGGGTAACGTTAGTATCTATGCTGGATAAAGGCACATTTTATAGTTTCTGCTTTCCCTCATCCAGTACCACACCTACAGTAATTTAAAATACTTTAGTGTAAGAGGTGTTGTGGTACAATAGTGCCACCTGGTGGACATTAACACCTTTCTGTATATGCAAGAAGTACATTATCTGCTGGAAAAGTAAATAGGTTTATAAACTTGTCCTGATTTTGCTCCTTTAGGTGACTGTCAAAGTAAATAACGGCGGCGGCGAATTCTCAGTATCGGTAACCCCCGAGCGGTCTCTGTGTAATGGCCGCTGGCACCACATTGCAGGTAAGAGAAACAGCCACTCATTAAACCACACGAGACATATGGAGGAAACTTTCCTTCCTTCTGTTAGTCACACTTGCATGTTGTGGGTGATTTTTGTATGTTTCTCGCACCCCTGAGCAACAGCAATCCTGTAGAGTTTCTGTAGTACCCAATACATTTAAATGTATGGTTTAACTGTGCCCACTATCCTAAACATGTTGTTATTACAGCAGATTATGTAGACGTAGATCAGCCTGAATCTGCTTGGCCTGTTTTTCATAAGGTGATCATATTGTTTTATTTTCAGTTATTAAACGCAACAACGTTATTCAGCTGGATGTCGATACTGAAGGAAAGCACACAGTAGGACCAACGTGGCCACACTCATCCAGTACCAAAGAGATGGCATATTTAGGAGGAGTGCCAGGTAGGGGGCATTTTATAGTTTTTAAACAGAGGTACCCTAGTTTCACAACAATCAGGATGCCTTTGTTGCATTTTGAAACGTACCACTGCAACCAATAGGCAAAGTTGATCAAACCTGCACCAAAAAAAAGTGTACCAAAAAATCTAGCATATCTGAAATTAATACGTGTTATGCTTTTATGACAAATTAACATTTTTTTTGTTCCGTAGACACTGTTGACCTACCTGGACTATCGTCTCCACGCCCCTCTTTCTACGGCTGTGTAAGGAATCTCATCATCAACCAATCCCCTGTCCATATATCCCGAGCAGGCTTTATTTACGGTGCAGTTGGAGTCGGTGGCTGCCCGGTTTTGTAGAGAATGTCAATCATCAATGCTGAACATGTTCACCGCATGTCCCAACACCAAAAACAAATGTATAGGTGAATTTAAACATTTTATATTTTTATTTTGAATACTACATTAGTCATTTCAAACTGCTAATTGCACTGTTTTTTAATCAATATTAAAGTAACTGTAACAGTAGGTCCATTTCTGTGCAGCAAAAGTGCTATGGTTTTATAATGTACTGTAACCTATTTTCTCCAGCAGGTGCCACTGTTTAGAAAATAAATGTTTTAACCCCACTAAACTATGGTCTGACTCTGCCCTTATGCTAGGAATTAGTCCAGCTTTTAAAATCCACATCTCCCACACACCAGATTTACATGTGCACTTACTCCTGCATTATCATCCACTTACTGTATTTGATTTGTAAAAAGTTGTTGTTTTCTTCTTTTTGGTATGATGGGATAAATATTGAAAAATTGTTAAACATTGGTTGTATTATATTCTTTCAACCTGAAAGTTTATTATGAATGACCCCTGCATTTTAGTATACATAATTGTTGTAAAACATTGCTATGTTCTTTTTTTTTATGGTGTCAAAATAAAAGTTTATCGCTTTTAAACTACAGTTTAAACATTTTACTAATTGACTTCAATATTACTGCTGACAATTCTGTACACTTACAGTAATGTCACAAGATAAAATGATGTTAGTTTTGCCTCGGCTGGAATGTGGTTTTACTGGTGGTTTCTGCATGCAGTTCAAACAGGCTAGAGCTGCTAATGACAGCACAATCAGGAATGCCTGCCACCTAGGGGAGCTGTAGATATATAGATGACAGATAGGTGTGAATGATACCATTGTATTCTGCCAAAGAAGCGCCCAAAACATCATCTCAAACACTTTAGGAGATTTGAGCAGTTGAAACAGCTGAGAATTTACAAAAACATGTTTCCCCTCACCAGATGCTTAGATATTTTATTGCTGGATTTATGCGCAGAACTACATTGCTCAAATAAGCACAGCATACATCCTAGTAAGTCTGTTGACAGATAAGAGGTTATAAATTATGAAAAATGTAAACTGAATCAAGTCTTTCCTAAAATAGCTTGCCTGGTTTATGCAGCAAAAATATATAATGACTAAACATTTTACTTTGCAATACATTTATTCTAATAAGGTTTAATGAAATTATTTTAGTGAAAACTGTGTCCATGCAGTTAACTCTTCCACCAGACTGATCAACATTTTCTTATCTGCCAATTTGTATCCTAATATATAGCACATGCAATTGCAAAGCATCATTAGATAAAACCCTACTAATATCTACTTTACCAACGCATTTCAAATAAATAAAACACCAGGAGTAATAAGTGTTTTCATGACGGTGCTTTATTGTGCATACCTTAGGAAAACTATATAAAGTAGAGAACAATAAGTGAAGCATTTGAAAGATACATCCCTGTTCTAACTGCAAGCTAACAAAGTTTGAATAAATGCATAACTACTGTGTAATCTAGTCCAAACTCATGTCTTCCTCCTCATCCTTCTTGTCCTTTGAATCCCCTTCCTTTGGGTCTGCCTTTCCGTTACCTTCCATGGCTTTAGCAAAGGCTTCTACATCTACAGACACAATTCATTAAAGCCATTAGATTTTGTTTTCTCCACATAATGGAGCGACAAATACAATTTACTTTCTCCTAAAGTACATAAGGTTTAAACAGGTTTCATTATCTAAGTGTATATATTCAAGTTACTTACCTCCTTTATTTGCTGCATCGACAGCCTCCACAGGCAACCCAAACTGACTCATAAGGGGGCCCAACTGACCTGAAGCTAGTGCCACACTGAACATGCTCATTGCCTGCAAGTAAAACGAGGCTTATTGATGGGACAAGGGAGAAGGCAGGTAGCCGTATTCACAGTATGCAGAATGTCTATGTAACAAATGTCTAAGTTTAGTTTAATAAAAAGATCAGGCCCTGGTTAACTCAAGAAGTCAGAATAGCATTCTGAAAATAACATTCAAAAATCATGTGTACGTTGTACAACTTCAAAGAATCCTACAAAAAAAAAAAACTTATCAGAGCCCTGTCCTGCAATTGCCATCTAGAAAAGGTTACAGAGAAGCTGGTAGTTACCTGTTGAAACTGTGGCGATGTTAACGTGTTCTGAATCTCCTCGGCTGTTTGAGGCAGTGACTCTCCTGAAGGAAGGTATGGTAACAAGCGCTGCTGCACGTCTGCGTTTGCCAGAATAGGAGCCATGACCTCCGGCGTCAGCACGCTGGCCAGGTCCACTGAATTACAAAAGGAAGTACAGAGTAGACAGTGACTTGTATATTCACGCGCTAGCGAAGTTTCAGATCGTCTGTAGCAAGATGCTTGTTGAAACATAAACAGCATTCATAGGTCATGTTGACTTGTACAAAATATCTTGATCTGGGATTTTACATGAACCCATTAAGTACATTTTTTTTTTTTTATCTGAACACAAGCTGTATTTATGTAATTTATCACTACATTGATAACTATTTTGCAGTTAAAAAAAAAAAAACATTTCAATAACATGTGGGGTAGCAGTTTCATACAAACATTTCTACAATGGGAGCTATGCACTCAACGGACAAGAGATAAGCAACTACTTAAAAAAAAAAACAGATTGCTGGAGACTCACCAGTCTGTCCGCTAGCAGCCATGGCAGGGACATTCATAGTTGCCAGGATGTTCTGCAGGTCACTGAGCTGGATGGGCTGCGTGGGGCTGCCTGCTGTTGCTGCGGCAGCAGTGGCGGTGGGTGTGGTGCTGGCTGCAGGGGTGGTGGGGGTCGCAGTGGGAGAGGCTGCAGTGGTGGCAGTGGCAGCAGGAGTGGCTGGTGCAGGAGCAGAGGCTGAACTGATCCGAGTCGTAGAAGAGGTCGAAGACGGAGTGACAGTAGCAGACTGGCTACGGGAGCTGAAGACAAGACAGTTACTCAACACCCCACAGTGAAACAGAGGCAATGCAGCAGCAATTTATACTGCTTTGCACTACTGATAGATATACATTCCTCTTTGAACTGTTGATTGTGGTATGTGTGTGTGTGTGTATATATATATTATATATAAAAATAAAATTCTATAACATCAATCAATGTAAATGTATTCCTGACTGTATATGTATGAGGCCAAGAAAAGAGAAGCACAAGGTGGCTTGTTACTACCTTGAGGAAGAGCTGCTTGTAGTAGGACCACCACCACCCAGTAAACTAGCCAGTCCTGGCCCAGCCAGGGCACCAAGACCACCTAGAAAGAGGGAGAAAGACACACTTGGAACCTACACTGGCAGTACTACAAAGTGTCAGTGTAGCTTTCATGCCATCCTCTCTCCCATTATACATATACAAAATAAAACATCAGTAACAATTTGTAATAAGGTCATATTTTGTACTTGATTACTTGAAAACTATTTAAAAAGGATGTAGGTCCATAACTGCAATGAAGAGGGTGCAACTCTTTAAAATCTCTCAGGACTGCAGAAACTCACCAAGTCCTCCTAGGCCAGTTGGTCCAATTAGCTGCATCAGCTGATTGTGGCTCATATTACCCAGAAGGCTCTGCAGACCACCTTCTCCTGCAATTTGGAACATTAACACCAAGACTTAATTTGCCAGAACTGACCATCTGTGCAAGAACAAAAACGTCATAATTTATCTTTATACCACAGGTGGCCCGTAAATCAGGATGAATCCGATAAATGAAATACATTTTCTTACAGAACTGCTTGTAATGCCAATAGTCTATTTTGCTACATTGCCCTTATATGAATTTAAATCAATAAACTCCTCGACACTTAGTCAAATGTCTTCAAAGGCAGTGTCTTGGGACAAACAAGCACTGGTGACACCAAAAGCAATTATTATCAGCGACATGCAAAAAGGTCTTTGATCACCTCCCAGCGCTGAGAGTTCATGGCCGGCACTTCCACCACTTCCCAAAGCTCCAGGTATGGGCGGGTTGTTCAGGAACTCGTTCACTTTACGGCAGTTCTCTTCATCTTTATCACTTTTTGGCTCCTAAAAAAAAGGGAAACGCTTTGATCATAACAAAGGCTACGTGGGGTTTTTAATGTTGTATGAGGAGATTAACTACCCTTCTGATGTACAATGAGGGAATAAATGAGCAGCACTGCTACTACCAAGTCAGGGGAGAAGGAAAAAAAGAGAAAGGCAGGATGCTGACTTTATTTTTACCTGCATCCAAAAGAAAAGCCGCTTAGATCCTGCCTTGAACTTCAGTACAAACACTCGCCCAGTGGTACACTGGCTGACCTTTTTAAATTCACAATCATCTGGAAAAATGATGAGATCCTGAAATTCAAAACAACATGATTCATTAAAAAAAAATGCAATGGTCATGGTACAAGAGGGCCATATAAGAGTACAGGTTGATTAAACCAGTTGACCACGTTTCAATGCTTCTGTACAAAAAAAAGATATTCACTATGGAACAGTAAAAAAAAATTACAGGATAAGACATGAACTAAAATTCAACTCCACTTTACCAGCACAGTTCACTGCAGCTGATATATGGGGTTAAGTGTCCAGCTGACCTTAAGTACATGCGGCACGAATCTACATTCGTGCTTATGTAACCCATCACTTTCTGTCATCAAATAAAGGAAAAGCACTTACATCGTCAACGTTGCCAGAGGTCCTGTCCTTCCAGCAGAAATGGATCAGAGAGTCGTCGGTTTGTTGGACGTACACCTGCCCTTTCCGTTTGTCTGGTGTGACCGTGCTGCCCTTTAATGACATCTTGCCAGCTCTGAACTCCACGAGGTATTTACTGGAGGAGCCACGAGAGCCCGACACCATGCTAGGGAACAACGCTCCAGAAGACATATTGCTGGCTCTAGGAAATAAAAATAAAATAAAATGAAATAAACTGAATGCATACCTACCGCTTCCTCTGAATGTGTAAACAAATGTAGTTACAACTGAGATCACTATACATGCATGTTGTGTTAAAATGAGTCTTGTGTGCATTAAATCGTTGGTAATGGTACATACAATTTTATATAATCTGTCCTAATTAAATAATGTAACTATCTAAGTCTAAGGTACACAGCATTCGCAGCTATGTTGTAAAATGACCAGAAAACGTATTCTGAGAATCTACGTTTATGGTTTTTAGACAGACAGACAGACAGACATTACCTTTTATCTTCAATCTTCAAACAGGACCCAAAAATGCGAACTGATCTACACAGAAAAAAAAAACAACTGTCTTCCTCGATTCCCGAACTTCTCGGGCTTCTGGTCCCCTGATTGGACAAGCTTGAGAAACGCAAAACAGAGGACGTTGTCGATTGGTCAAATTCAGAGTCACTGTAAAGCCAAACCCTACGATTTGTCAAGTTCGGTAGAGAGGATTTGCTGTGTCATAAAGAACTGCGCAGTCGCAGTATTTTTTTTTTAACAAAACTTTATTGACATTGCGTATATGCAGTATATATTTAAAATGTTTTGGCACTGAATATTGTACAATCTCACTTATAGTATGTATGGGATAACATTCAAAGCATGTCCAGGTTTATTGACTCTTGATAAAAACAGCTTAATATTGTTTGTTTTAATAATTGTCTGTTCATTGGCCAGTCTCATTTCTGTCATTTTCTGATGCTGTGTTGATCCCCTAGTTCTAGCTACTTACACTATGTCCGTTCATTGGCTCATTTAAATGGTTTCTAATTGTGCTATAGAGCAGTTGGTGTTGGGCTTTCATCGCTAAAATATATGCTATACATTCTCAGTGTCTTGGAAAGAACAGCTGCAAAAAAAGGGGAGGTTACAATATGTAGAAGCTTTTACATGGACACATCGTTTTATTTGTGCTCTTCAGAGGATAAATGCTCAAAATGAAAGCTGACTTTTAAAAAATAATTACAATACTCACAAAACGCCAAAATCAAACATACAAAAGCTGTTCAACGTTATATATTATGTTTTTTTTTTCTTCTTTCTTTAAGTTAGGAGGATGGGCTTCAACAAATTTTAATACTATAAAAATAAATCCATTTCACAATAGCCTTTTTTTATTATCTTCAGGCACTATTGATATGGCAAACACAATTGTTGAGACAATACAGAGTAAGGCGAAAGAAAGAAAAAACAAAACAGATAACAGACTAAGAATAAAATACAGACCTATCTGCAATAGGGGGCTACTAACTGATACACAGGGAAGTGTTCTCTTCCACACACTCCACAAGCCAAGTATACATCAAAATACTTTTGTTTGTATGGTATTTTTTAAGGTACATTATTTCCATATCGATAGTTCACAAATGACCAAACTTACATTTTCAGGAGACAGAAAACTGTATTGTATACTAGCTGTAGTGTTAAATGTATTGTATACAAAGTGTGTAGAAAACAGGGAGTACTTTTGCAATACTTTTCAGTCTTTTTCTACAGTATAATGAAAGTTTACACATTTTCTGGATGCACCCAACCTATTCATCAAATCATAAAGCCTGAAGATAGTTGTTACTGTATTTTATTGAATTTGTAACAGATTTTGTCTTTAGGTAGCCTATAGTGGTTAAGGAAATCATCTACAATTACCTAAACCTACAAAAATTTATATTAATAATAACAATAAAAAAAAAAAAAAAACCTGTTCAAAATAGTACAATAATCTCATTAAAACTAAAGGGTCTTTAAACTGCAAATGCTAAATAACAATCTCTGTTCAAACTAACTCTTGTCATATTGTGAAGTCTAATTTAATCATATCCATCTAAAACAGCTGCCTCTGTATCACCTCTTTGTTGTGCATTTTCTTTTGCCAATGGGCTCTGTGCTTCTGTAAACCTTCCGATCAGCCAGCTGCCAAAAAGCACAAAAGGCCAACTAAAGTATGCATATTGTCCATATAGATTGTGTGTGAAAGTGCATATTGATGATTGTTTGCATAGATTCTGGAAATGTTTTTTTTAAAAGCCAACACTACGGTCAAATTATAATTGCTTTATGGCACATGAAGGTGTTTTTCAGAGGAACCACTGACAACAAAACTGTGAATATGGAAGATAGCTGACAATCAGAGATGTGTTTTTTCATTATTACTATATTATTCGAAAAGTATCTACTGTACATATTCTTCGGTCATACCTTACCAATCACAAAAATACAACCCAACATTTATTCTTAATGAAGACTATTGAAGTTTCTACTCTGTACACAAATGTTGTTCTTTAGCCCCTTGCAATATATGTAAAATTCAAGTTTTATTCATAAAAAGTTTATGGTGCAGAATTTAACATAATTAAAAGGGTAGCTGTATTTAAATTGTTGTTTACATTTAAAATTAGACATTGTGGTTTCTTATTTAATTTTAAACAGTAGTTCACAGAAATTATTCAACACATATTCCTGCAAGCCACCCATTTTAGGAATTAATGCTATTTTCAGGGTTCGGTTTAAGCATATAATTAATCACTATGTTTGCAACAAATAAATTCAATGGATAAGCCAGTGTTAGTTTATATTTATTTGCATTTGAATTACTGAAAGATAAATGAAAGTTAACTATCTAATTCTGCCTGACTAAGCTTTGAACCCTACTTTTAAGGACTTATACCAGTTAATGTGTGCTTAGTATATCACAGTCTTTTTATGCTTGCAATGCATATATAAAAACTATCCAAGACTTGCAAGTAATGTATTTACTGATTTAGTAACAAATACAAGCTCATTTCCAGCTGTAATGATAGATTACCCCCTAAAATCATGTTTTTAGAGTATGCATTGACAATACCACTAGCGTTTGGTTTTGTCACCAATTAAAATAAAATGTCACCATAAGGTCACATATTAATATTTAAATGTACAAGAATCTATAGGCCTGTAGAAATGCTGCTTTTTTGTAAGTATTGCTGATGGTTAATACATAGAAACCAATCAGTGGCAAACTGAGCAGAAAGTTAGCTACTGGTCACTTATGTTCTACATGTGATACACATACATAAGGACTTTGCCATTCAAAATAAAGAACAAAATGTTTCTGCTGGTCTTGTTGGCATGGACATTTTTACAACAGAACTTGATTTCTTCATAGGCACTAAAACACCATCAATGGTTACATAACCATGATCAGGTCATTTTAGGTGCCTCATTTGTACAGTCAGATACGTGACTGTTTGAGCTTAAAAAATTAACATTAAAATATATGTTTTTGTTAGTTTAGTCTGACAAACAAGAGGCGGCAAACTATCATTTTGAGATTTAGTGAAGTATTGCTGATTTGCGTATAAGGTAGTTGACTTTTTTGAGAAAGTACTGTACACCCGCTTTGTCAACATGTTACAAAGGGGATTACATAATTAATTTTTCAGTTTTCCTCTAATGAAAAATGCTGCAAGGCCTTCGGGACTGCTTGCTTTAAACACACACTGACTACGTACTCTGTTAGTTAATTTAATAAACATCCATTCAATAACCGTGAAAAAACACATCTTTAAAATGACCAGCTTTTTTATCCTCACAAATATATATACATTGCTTGCCAGTAATGCTCAAGGGTATGGTGATGGATATTTCCAACAATAAATGAATCAATGAACCACCAGTCTGGGCAAGTCAGAAACCAAGAGCCAGTTTACAGAATTGGGCAAGATATCTGAACTGATCATTGGTTTCGTTTTTATTTTACCCTGCAGGTGATAGTACCTGTACTATTGTAAACCTGGGTGGATGAATCAGTTTGCATGGCTTTACTGGAAACATTACAGTGTGTTTCATAAGGGATGCCACTACATTGGCAATGGCACAGTCCTGATACCACTACATGCAGCTCCTACCTCTGAGGTTCATTAAGGAGTCCGCGAGGGCCGGTATGGCACAGTGCTGAGTCGGGCCACCATCTACACTGCATTTCACCTAGTCACAAGTGTGTTAAATGTGTGATCACACTTAAAAAGTACACCACTGTTTTGGGACTTAAGAACACACTATATATTCCATTGATCTTTTCAACTCAACTTTGTCTGGCTTGAATCCTATTATTTTTATCAACTTTGTTCCATCTAAATATGTAAATGGTATTAAATCCTAAGAAAGTGATGTTGTAAGCAACAACTTATATGCATAAATGCACTGGATGCAGCAGCTTGTTTTAAAACAGTATTTCAGAATACTCTTCACTTGAATTACTGGTTTGGTCTCAGTAGTTGAAAGGGGTTTGTACAAGCTGTTAATTATGCCACATGTAAATAACAAAACAGTTGTAAGGAATCTGATCTCATTTCGAATTTGAGATGATATTGGGCAGGCTGATGGAAGTTCATTCTTCTCTCAGTAAATATCCGGACAGTCAGCATATTTTCTATCAAAGTACTCCCTGGTAAAAATCCAGTCTGGTGTCCCAGTGTGTGGGTTTGTGCTTAACTGGAACCACCTAGGGTAAAGGGTAAAGAAATGTATTGTAATAAGCCTGTGTTCAATAAAAGATTTTCAGCACGCATATTCCTTTGCTATCCTGCCATTATATCCTCACCTGGTCTTCCATTCATCTTCATTTTTGTCGCGTTCCTTACGAGCAGCTCTTTGCTTTTCTTCTAACCGTTCTTTCTCTCTGCTGGCCAAAGCTGTAAAAAGTTCAATCACAAAAAAATGACAACTTACTAAGTGTTCAGACAAGCGTTTCAACGAGAGGTCTTCTGTAGGTCATCATGAACAGTAAAAAATACAATTTTGAAGCAAAACTAGTTCAAGGAAACAACTGTTTTTATCTAGTGCCTTCATTATAATGATGCCAAAACGTTTGTTACTCAGCCTAAACATTTACTTTTTCGGGGAGGTAACATTGTGTAGCTTGGAAGTTATTATCGTTATAATGTGTACATTACATATGAGATCAGATCTAACGCCATTGTTGTTACTTTATATTACATGTTGATGTTAACAGAACATCTGTAATGATATCTGAGACTTACCCATATCTCCATTTTCCATAGCTCTGATATCTGGACGAAAGCGGCAGTCTGTTGGTGCTAAAACCCTTATCAATTCTGGATCCATTTCATTTAGAGTCACAGCAAAGCTAGTGAAATTGTACATCTTAAACCAAAACAAATAAACAGCATTACCTGACAATACCCTATGTTTCAAATGCTGGGAGTCAAAGTAGCCAAGATGGAAAACGTATGGTCTTGAGTGCAGCAAGGCAAACATTTTTAGCAGTTTATATTTTACCAGTAGTTGCATGTAGCCTATACACTACAAATACAAAGCAAATATGCATATACAACCTACAGAAACAAACACACTGTGCACAACAATTGCACAAACCGTTTCATTTTACAAAACGAACAGAAACTACGGCTAACCAAAGATATTCTATTTATTTCTATTCTATTAAATAGAATATCTTTGAGCTAACCTTGGAAGTATTTGCGCTACATCAAGGGTCAAATGGCATTCAAACATTCAAACATTCAAAAATTATTATTTATTTTTTTAAAACAACCTATAAATGCATATAAACTGCAAGAAGCTGTAAACAACTTTTCGTTTTTGTTTACGAAATCAGCTCTGGGCTCACCAACGCCTGCCTTTGCTACAGTACACATTCCAAACACAAACTAATTTTTCACAGTTCCCAAAATATTTTTAACTAAAGACGGAAGACGGAACACTCCCACCCCTGTTGAAATGTTCCCAATATAATGAATGCGTATATTCTCACCTGTGTGGAGTCTGGAGGTCTTGAGGCGACTCTCCAGAGAAGCTTACTACCAGGAACAACCTGTACCGTTTCCTGAACTTCAGGCATGTCATCAGCCTCATCATTCTCAGACCTGTCTGAATCATCGTTCTGAGAGCAAAGACACCAAACTGCAGTTAGATAGTGTGTCGCATAATGCCAGTTAGCAAACTGCAAGTGTTACACTCTAGAACAAGAGCACTAGTAAAATGCCATTTTCTGCTACCTAGAAGTAGCTTAAAATAGCTGTTAAACTTCTGTTAGACAAAAAGTTTGTGTTTCCTTTGGTCGCTCAGGTTTATATAAACAGGTGTTCTTATGCAACTTGAATAACGTATAGAAATGAACACTCTGCATGCAATCGATTCAACAGAATGTAACAAGGCTTACCTGCTTGGGCTTTCTTGGCTCCACCCATTTTTTCTCAGACTTTTTGAAGGAGTCGTATGTGCTGGGATCTACACTCCACATGCATTCTGTCCATTTGCCATAAATCACACACAGCTTCTTTTTACTGTTTAAAGAAAATACATTAAATATTTGAGCACCAAATCTGGTGATGAACCTCAACCCCCAGTAGAGATAGTTTCCAGTGTTTTTGAGACAGACTAGGTGCTAATACATCCTTCTAGAGTGGGTACATCATTAGCAATGTGGTCAAACAAACAAAAAAAATAAAAAATACAGGCCATTTTTTCAACTTACCTGAAATTAATATTTTAAAAAGTTATGGGTTATGGCAAGACAAATGACAATTGCCTTAACAAGATCTGTGTTTTAATTTAATATGACACAGTGTAGGGTAGTATGATCATGTGCCCAATTATGTCTACATGGGTTGAGCTTTTTTAAAAGGCTCTTTTTTAATACAGATGGCACACTTTAATTAGATTTGAATATGGAATTTGAGGAGATTGGGGAGGGAGGGTATAGGAGGAAAAACATTCTAGAAGAAAAAATGTCCATACTTACTTCTTGTCTTGAATATAACCTTCTACTCTGTGGAGTTCTTTCCCAAACATTCCACATGGTTTGAAGTTCAAAACACATTTATCCCCAGTACTGTGAAGGATGAAACATAGGCAGTCTGCTATGAGTATGTTTGAAGTCAAGATTGCTATATACTGTAGTATAACACACAACACAGCTTTTTTTTTTTTAACCTGGAAATAGTAAAAAATAAAAATTAAGGAAGTAACATTACCTGTGATTGATAATCTCAACCGTTCCGTACTGTTCGATCCACAGTTTACCTATAATAACATTATGTACACAACAAGAAGGATTTGTCCATGTGTAGGCTTCATTATGCCTAGAAGAAAAAAGTAGATATATATCTTTATACAAATACTTCTTAGCAGCTGTACTATTTGTTGCTGAATATGGATTTACACTAGAGAAACTGATTCCGCAGAAAATCTGTCTATTTAGTAAACAACAAAGAAGTTTGGGGCTGAGGAAAATAAAAACAGACATCTGGGCGGTATTGTATTTTACAGTAGATAATTGTAACTAGGGCTTCTGTTTTTTGGGTTTTATTAATTGTATTTTTTGGTGCTTACTTTTTTAGCTATTTTTGAGTTTTATGTCAATCTTTTTTTTCTGGGCTTTCGTTTTCGATATACTGTATGAAATTAGTGTTTTCTGTTACTTTCCGAAATGCTTGAGCGTTTTTTTTCGGTGTTAACATATGTATGTAACTCAACAGTACTTGCAAACTTAAGTTGTATCTTCCTTCCTTTGCTGTTTTCCACAACAAAATCCCTGTGGTCACAGGCACATTCTTCTGGGATTTTTGTGTGTAGGCATTTTTGTACATTTCACCACAATTCTGTTTTAAATCCTCCATGTTTTAACTGAAATACAGCTTTAAATCCCACTAACCAGCCTCCACCCTGATTGTAATCTCGTAAGCAGAGTCTCCAATAGAAATGTAGGAATATGCTGTCACTCAGTAGTTGGGGCGGGTTTAAAGTCTTCAGAACGAATTAGTCAGGAAGGCGAGACATTGCCCAGCAATTTTTCCAGTGTTTACTGGCTATCCATCGACTTACTTTTTTTGTATCAGGGGTGTTTTATCAGTTAAAACCGAAAATCAGAAGCCCTAATTATAACACATAAAAATAAACAATAAAATGACATTTCAAGTGATGAGGATTGAAAGGGAAGCTTACTTGAGAAGCTCTAGTGTGATTGTTCCCCTTGGCTCCGCTTCTATGCTCTTCCCCCAAAACTTGAGTTTGGGGTAAATAGACCCTTGGAAAATGAAGTCGTTATTGAGACCTTCTGCATAAAATGCACTAACAGGAGGGTGGTGGCTGACCTGCTCAGATACAAGCCTAAATCCTTGGTCATCCCTAGAAAAAAAGGAGAGGAAGGATTTCAGTATAAAACGAGACCAGCTTTATGTCTACTATAAAGACACCACGATGCAACTACGGACGATTTGCAGAGGACTAAAAATCACCAAATAAACAGGTGGCCTCGGAACTTTTCCTGACATCTGTGAAACGTAGTCCTGTGCAAACCCTCCATTTCTTTTTATCCCGGCTAATTTTGTCAGAAGGTCCTCTGATTTTTTTTTTTTTTTACAGGACATCAGGACCTCCTGTGTCTTTTCAGTCCTGTGTGAATCAACCATGTCAACGTTATGATAGAACTGATATAAGCATTTCTGGGGTATTCCCCTCAAAGTAAAACCAGCTTTTACAATAAACCACAATAGAACATTAAAATTGGTTCGATCTGTCCTGAGATTCTACAGTTCAGTAAAACACTATGATTGGACCGAATTGAAGACAGGTGAAAAACACAAAACACAACTGGCGAAAAAATGTATGCTTTGAATAAAGCATTTGGAGATATGTACGGGGATGAAGCGGTTATTCAACATGGTCAAGGTGCCTTCGGAAAATGTATAAGTCACATCAAATAAAAAAAACCAGCGGAGTGGATAGCACCCTTTTTTACCTTGAAAGTTCATATGTTTCTCCTAGTAGTGGATTGAATGGCTTTCCAGTTCTCTCCCACTGAGAGGCAACCGCAGAAACAGCAAACGCAGCTACAACCTGTAGGAAAAAACAATCTGTGTTCAACAGAAGCAGGTTTAGGCACCGCTGCGACAGGACAATTCTTCAAACCCAACAGCTGTATATTGATTATTGAAGGCAGATGCCAAGAAATGAAAGGGACTTTGACTCTCAAAGAACAAGATTATTAATGAAGGTATTCACTGCAGGTATTAGAAGCTACTTGTGTATGTATTTTTTGGTTAAGATATTAGAATGGAAATAGGTGGACTGGATACCTAGAGAGGACATTTCTTCACATGAAGTTTAACCAAAGAGGCTGAATGAAATCATGTTTTCAAAAGCTCTTCCTTACAGATCAACCACTTGACTCATTGATCATCAAAGGAACGTGTTTGATCATGTTCATGCAATGCACTTCCTGGCATCCGAATTCTTCCTGAATACATCCTGGTGGCAGGCTTTGTGACACACACTTCTTACTCACCTGCAGTCTTTCCATAGAGTCTGCGAGGGAATTAGCTTTGTGAATGAGGTATGTGGGCTCCATGTATTCAGAGATTCGCTGTAGAAAGCTCAACGGCTCATTAAAAACTATAGGCATTGTTATTTTGGACAGCTCCTGAACAACAAGAAAAAATTAGAGGAAAATTAATTAGAGGATAGTTCAGCCTTGCTCTGTAAATGCACGGGACTCACAACCTACCAGTCCAATGCATTTCTTCAATATGCTCCACACACTAAAATCACTTCTGGAAAACATAGGAGCAGGCAAGGTAGTTCTGCAAGACAAGTTTAGATAAATCAGCAGTTACTT
Source organism: Polyodon spathula (assembly GCF_017654505.1). Lineage (NCBI taxonomy): Eukaryota > Metazoa > Chordata > Actinopteri > Acipenseriformes > Polyodontidae > Polyodon > Polyodon spathula. Next base: position 22,187,128 of record NC_054556.1, on the reverse strand, counting down.
CATATATCCTTTTCAACCACACCACTATGAACCCCTTTAACATTGATTAGAGCACACTGTACCTTCGTTTCCGGATTCCATTCTCCTGTGGCTGGGACCCATTAGTTGTCTGTTTTGCACTGTTGCTGTCACTGACAACTGTATTGGCTACTTTAGAGCTCATTTCTGCACTGCCTTCATAGGACTCATCAGACTCCAAGCCTGAAGGATACACACAATAAAAACAGCAACTCATGACTTTTCAGAGCCTACACAGAGTAGATGTTATAAAAGTGCTGAAAGGAATGTTTTGCCATCAACCTATCAATCAAATGAGCTGGAATGGCCAAACAAAGCTCTGGGTGTCAGCAGCTTATGTCAAGCTTTGCATTCTGTAGAAGCCAAAATGATTGCTTTGCTTGTAACACATCAATACAGAAATGCAAAACAGATGTACATATAGTTTGTTTGTTTATTTTTTTGAAGGGGTGGGGGTGGGAAAGTATTGACACATTTTCCTAGTAAGGTGTTACAAAAAACTTTAGAAACTAATTTTCAAGTTGTGTGAAAAAACAAATCAGCAAACCAAAAGAGGGAAACATCTCCTCTCCTTTAAGTCTGCTTTAAATACATGCTCACTTAAGGCAACTTAGGCAGTTTGCAACGCCACATTCTACCTTCCACAAATGAACAAAATAGTGGCTACATATTGGATACAGTCCTACTCCTGTGCCGATTCACATTACAATCAGACCATGTAACATATAGTTTCATATTGGTAACAATCAAATTCATAGTGTCCCAGCTTCAATATCTCCGAAAAGAATGGCCTTCTCTACTTGGAATGCAACCAAACAAATCGTATCTAGAGAATTACATTAAAAAAATATCCTTGGGAGTAAAGCAAAAATAAGAAAAGATCAACAAACTCAGAATGAGAATTTAAAAGCCCACTTCCCAACCCCATCCCCTCAGGGAGCAAGTAAGCAGTAAAAAACTTACTTTACCAGCGTTTCAACTTTAGAACTAAAACAAGAAAAAAAGAAAAACAGGCTCCATTTTACTTATCAACGTGTCATTTTACAGTTACTTTGCCCTTATCTATATTTGTCTTATAATAACAATTTAAATACAGTTAATATAGTTAAACAAACAATACAATGACTACTATGCAGAAATCCTAAAGCAATTTAGACTAAAAATCACCAACCTTGCTCTGGAGACATTTAAAATAAAGTAATCTGGTTGCAAGGCAAGCTACTTATTTAAAGCTACTGTAGTTAGCCTACAGTGCATGAAAACAAGAAGAACAAGTGTAACACCTTTGCAACAAGATTCATCAGCAGCATCTGGAAAAACCACACAAGCAATGTTTGCACCTTTGTGGTTACATGAATAATTAATTTTAGGCATTCCTAACTTTCCTTAAATTAGCAATTTCCATATTAACAAAATGTCTACCCCACTGTAAAGTTTGCACTGATTAAAAATTAACAAATTGCTAGAACTACTATCAGGTATTTTGATATCTGCAACTACAGTCGACAGTGTGCATATGCAAAACTCTTCAGTGACATGCATAAGCATGTATGTACGTAAGGGAGTACAGTATACTGCAGAGCACAACTACCTACAATATATCCCCAGTAGGTGATTATAAGAATCACCAGTCCAAAGTCTAAATGTGTAAAGTAAGTTGCACGGGCCACTATGTGGTATTCTGGATGCTGCTTGGTAACAGCCTTAGCCCCATCAAGGATACAAATGACTCATTTGCAAGCGTCGGTAAAAACAAGATCACCATGACCTACAACCACATCTATTATTGTTGCAGAATATATCATAGCACATGCCCAAAGATAATCACTCCAGACAAATGTTTACCAAGATCAACCTTAGCGAATCAGGTATCAGAACTGCATATCAACCCTCAAAGTTTGATCAGATTCAGTTAAGATATTGGTTTCAGTTTTTTGTTACACAATTCCCCAGGTGTTGACAGTATGCACCGTGTATACACTACGTGCTAGAACGCAGTTACAGTAGATGAAGATGTTAACGACTTACCTGTAACAGCATCATAGAACTCGTCTTCATTGTTCATTTTCTAATGTGGAACGATGTACCCCTTTGTTTGTAATGTGTCTTCAGTACATTGTCCTTATGAATGGAGGAAATATTTACTGTACTACAGATTACTTGCTTTCTTAACCCAGGAAGTGGATCTTTAAAAAAAAAAAAAAAAAAAAAAATTAAAAATTAAAACCACATTCATGTTTAAAGACATGTAATAGGTCCACGTACTGATCGTAAATCTATACCATGCTAAAAGGTCCTTGTCTAGTCTAGGTTTTGTATTTGCAATGTTATCAAAAACAAGTAATAGCCATAAAAACACATATGCAGCTGTAAATGTTTTCCATATTTATAACAGAATTCTGATGATGATGCTGTTTCTACATTTCATTATAGCAGCATTGTTCTGATTACAGGTCAGTTCGGATACCAGGAATTGCGTTTGCGAGAGGCTACTGTAAAATGCTAGTTCCGTTCTCTGCTTATTGCAGCGTAAATCTGTAAAATATTAGGAAACATTGTTGCCAATGTAAACAGTTAAACAGAAAGAATCTGATTCAAGGGAAACATACAAACCTTGTGTTATACTGGCTTGAGGCCAAGTGAGGCTCTAAACGATGCACCAAACTTTCGAAAGGCCACAATGGAAATGTACACTAAGCCATGGAATTGCTTTGCAATTGCTCTGACTGACAAATGTTTGAACATAAACCCCCCCCCCCCAAAAAAGAACCCAATTAGTTATGTAAAAACTCATGAAAGAATGAATTCTAATCATGTGCCCCTACCGTAGTAAATACATTTTGCCTTGGGTCTTACTGTCACAAACAGTAAATAACCAGATTGAGATTTTTTAAACTGGGAAATTTACTGTCAAACGTGTTGCTGTGTGGTAATTGAGATTTTAGGCACATACTGTCGAATGCAACCCTGATGGAAGTAATTCAGTTTTATACCAGATTGTTTGGTAAGGCTTTGCTGCAGCAATTAGTGGCAATCCCTTAATTAAATAAAATAATAAACTGCAGAAATTAGTCCAATATATGAAAACTAACATTTTTCAAAACGGTCACATACAAACACACAGTAGAGATGAAAACCTACGTACGGTACCTTACAGTACAGCACTATACAGAACTTACAATGCACAGCCTTATGTCTCCTTGAACACGCACGATTGCTACACCCTCAATTAAACAACACTTTATATTTAGCAGCTGTTATACAGAGCACGCTGAATCATGCACAGTGAAATGTTTTGCACAACATTCCGTTTGCTTAAAAAAAACTTTTTTATCTTTTTATCTATTTCCCAATATTGTGTAACATAACGCTGGCCTTTTCTCCAAAGATAACGTTTTAATTATTTATCGTAATTATGGTGCTGCCATCCCTACAGTAAAGTATAAAATGTATAAAAATAATAATAATAATAAATAATAACTGATGGGTTTTTTTTTGCATTTTTATGCAGATTTAACAAATCCAGGAAGCTACAGAAACGATTACCATATCCTGTAATTCAGTAACGGTTTAATACTGAAAGTAAAAAAAAAAACACTGTACTGTACCACGTACCAAGCACATTTTTGCCCAGTGCAGATAACCATTGTATTGGGGGCTCTTCCAGTAAAGGTTGTTTGAAATAGAAGGTTAGATGATTTGCTGTATTATATACTTCACTGATCTTTATACATAATAGTTTTTTGTTCACTACCCAAAAGGATAGACCAACCACAGCACATGATGTTATTCATTAGCACTGTGAGTATGCAAGGAAGAGGTGGCTAGTGCTGGTAGAAGAATATATCAGTCCTTTACAAAGCAAAGAAGAAGTGTTTATAATCATGCAGATAGATTAGATGCAACCAGCCACAGGAAAAATAGATCTATGCTATCACAACTTGGATGATACGGGTTACTGAACTGCAAACAACCTTACTTATACCATAAAATAAACCATGACTTGTAGGAATAAAGATGACTACAAATATAAAACAAGCATTTATTTTAAAAATAAGGTAAAATTGATAAATAAAATAAACAACAACTTACCAAAGACTTCACACACTACAGTAGTCCCCCCACCCCATATTGAACAGAAAGACTGCAAGAGAAACTTAGGTACAGTTTTAACCAAGAGATGTGTCATTCAAACAAAACTACATTTCAGTTTGAACAAACACACCAGCAAGTGAATTTAAATAGAATCTTGTTTGACTAGCTGAGTCATCTTTACAGCAAGGGTTGTCTGACAGTAAGAGCTGCACCACCCTGAGCCATTACAGATAACTACGAAACTGTGCAGTAAATACTGGATCTTAGCCTAAAACAACACACACACACACACTCGTAGCCTAGAGTACATAGCAGCATGCAGGAATTGCCTGTAATGCATTTACACTTGCAGTAAAACTGTGACCTCAGCTGGCTAAGGAGGCTTTCCTTCTGTACCAAAACACAAAGCAGAATTAGGGTAAAGCCTCCAGCAAGTGAGCTGTCCCACTGAATTCCAAATTACTAGATGCCCTGGTTCTCACATTACAGCTAGCATCCAATGAGTTTCTGTGACCTTGCATGAGTAATTAATTGAAAAGAATCCCACCTGACAGCAGGCAGCAGAAAGCCCTGATCACACATTCATGACCCTAAGCAACAGGCAAGCATGGCTGGGCAAGTGAGGAAATATGAACCTCTATTGATAAGCCCTGATGCATTATCTGAGAATAAAGCCAAAGTTAATGGTGTTTTACAATAAGTCACCCATATACGCATGTGCTCCCTATGTACTGTATAGATAGCGAGTTTGGTGGTTATCTGGTAAAATCATATGAACATGTACTGTAATACCAAGCAGCTTTAAGAGAACAGAAAAAAAGCAAATACAAGCGATCCATGAATAATTCACAGTATTGTCATGATAATAAATAAACCCACTGCTGTACCATATAAACCACAGAAAGAGAGACAGGTGCTTTGCGCATTTATTTACCTTTTATAAAACAAAAAGAGAAACATGTTGTATTTAAATTAGTGGGTTTTTTTGTGTTGTTTCTTAAATGCTGTATTGAACAAAACTGAAAATTAGCTATTGTTAAAGAAGGGCTAACCAATCCACAAAGAAAGTGTGTGAGTCAGAGACAGATCAGACAAGCTTAGCCCTTAGTACCAGTCACAGTTGTGAACTAATAAAAAGAGTAAAGATCCTGCAGCATCACACTATTCAGTACAAAGGTCTACATACCAAAGGTTGGGCATCCATTTCTACTAAAATGCAAATAAATTCCAAACCAGCCCTACAGGACAGTATGAATCTCCTCTGGCCATTTTACCACTTCAAAATGTCATCAGGTAGATGTGTGACAGGTTGAGCACACCTTATAAAAAATATTAGGGGCTGGATATACAAATTCCTCAGAAACAATACAGGACAACTCCCATCAATTGCCTTTATTCACAGAACTATAAGGATGGTTTATTCTCTAGAGAATTTATGAAACCAAGAGTTTAGACAATGCAGCGTTTACAATTTCTTTAAGTTTTTTGCTCCATGTTGAGTGCCGAGTTGCTGCTTGAAAAAAAAATAATAAACTTCTCTAAAACATGGACATCATGAAGTCAATTTGATCAGTTTACCGTTTCCAAATAATCTGGGCCCTGCAACAGCTTGTCCGCATGCTTGGCATTCACAGCAACACAGAGGATTTTACACTGATGCCACAGGCAACAACAGGCAGTTCGGCTCTCTAGCTTTCATCTTTATGAAGTATGGTAAAGGTGATCTAGTTTTTCACAACACTAAAAGTTCACATTTTGCATATACTGTATGTCACCGAGATAATTAATTATTCAAGGCAGTATGCAGCCAAACTATTTACTTACCTCTTACACAAATTCCTTATAACATTGCCTGGGAGGTGTCTACAGTTTAGTTATCGACATGTTTTTCATATATTCTAACTAATAGTTTACCATACATTTAAATTATGCTACTCCATATGCATAGTTTGACCACAATTTCTACCACCAGGAATTTCTCATATGAGGAACTGCACAGGTTCCAAAAAAAAATGCTTTGAGAACATTTTGAACTGTACACTGTGTTGGCATACTGTGAATATAAAAGCCCAACCCAGCACTGGAATTAAGACCATTACCTTAAGAGGGATGGCCTATTTGTTTAGCGATTCAATCAATGATGAGACTGTTTTAAGCCAAGAAGACTAACAGTAGAAGGGTAATAGGGAAAACTATAAGAAACTATGTCAAGCAGACAAATGTTATACACAGATGCAGTGAGCAAGAGTTTTGGACCACCTATGAATTTCAGTATTATAGCCTTTTCTCATTATATAAATGAGTTTTTTTCAAACTCAAGGCAAAAACACACAGCGTTGGAGACACTAAAGGCACTAAGAAAAATGATGACTGTACTGTTAGCAATCAATCAAACGATCTTATCTAAACAGCGCAGAAAATACAGCTGTCATTAACCTATGAGCTTTTTCCAAAACAATTATTAATGTATTAATTAATTAGGTAATCAGATTGCTGAGTTTACTTTAACTTTCAACATATCATGACAATTACGGTACCTTTTTGTGCTCGTAGGTTATTCTGATATCGATAAAGCCATCATAGTGGTAGTACGATTGGTATCAGGTCTCAGACGACATTGCAAACTACAGAAAAACCATAACCATAAAAAAAAAAAAAAATACAACGCAAATTAAATATTCATTCGTTTACCTGTATTATCTTGTTGTCCGGGATTGTTAATACTGTGTCCTGCGAGACTGAGAGAAACAATCACAGCCTATTGACACAGAGGCGGAAGTGGTGACAAGGCCGGGCTCATTGACAGGCCTGCCCGCCTATCGCGTGTCACGATGAGGACGACTGACGTGATAGTAAACAAATTAGCGGGAGACGAGGGAGGGCTTTGCATTGAAGGACAACGTCGCGTTCTAATGTCGGAACCTGAGAAGCCAGATTAGCTACGCTGTAACAAAGAGGCGGTCAAGGCTGTTACAGTTACGAGGGAAGCGTTTGTGATTTTCTTTGTACAGAAAACCCTGGAAGTCAGCAATTCGGTGTTCTCAATTAACATTCTGCAAAGGCCATAATAAATGACACGCATATTAAAATGCATATAGATGTAAAACATATAACGTGTTTATATGAGATTTTAACAGGTATGTTAAAATTATACTGCTTTTGTGTATTGAATACCCACTGGAACGCACCCAGCCACGGCGTTACCGCTGTAATTGGACGTCACTTTAGAAAAACGTAGGTGGGTAATACATCGGTAGTGGTTAGTACACTGTGACACAACAGTTACCTTTTACAAACGTGCCTAATTTCGCTGGCATTGCTGATTTATATGTGATGAGGGCCATTTAGTAGAGTGCTATACTGAATTGAACGATGACCCTGACAAAGATGTTTTGATTTGAATTTTCAGGTGATCGGATTTTATTTATTTATTTATTTGGTTATTTAGTTCCTTGTGGAATGGCAAGATATCCAATATTAACAGATTTACTCGTACTAAAAAAAACTGAGAGAGATTTCGTGGACATCAAATAAAATGGCATCTACACCATAGTCTCCGCAGGGGGTATTATCTTGAAGATAATAAAATGTGCATTACAGTATATGAATTAACAAAAATAACATTTTGGTGTAATTTCACATAAGGTTCCACTAGATGGCGCAAGAATACTAGTGCATTCGACTCTTGTTACTACAGTATTGTCGTGTAGGTGCGCTTGCTGTGGATTTAAAGGAATTAACAGTAATATGAAAAAACAAATGGATCTATATGTATTTAGGTTAGCTATAACAGTTACTAAAGATGCCTTTTTTTCATATAGGTAGGCCTCTGGGTCCCTATTTAAAGGGATTTTGGTTCCCTTTAAATTCACTTTATTATTTAACACTACAGCATTATTTGTTATGCCGAGATTTACATGTCTAGCAGTGTAAAGAGGCACTGATGCATATATTTAATTTCCACAACATTTTGAGGGCAGCTCACGTGTTTGCTTTTCAGGAACTCATTCATCACCCTGACACCTACCCTAATTAACTCAGTTGTAGAGAGCGGGCGTTCCCACTTAAAACTCTCTTCCCAGAAAACAAAGTTAATAATATGAACTCATAGTGAACACTTATTCTTACATCTACCCTCTGCATCAACCATGTATGCTATAGAGTGGACTATGTTTTATTAGAGCTGATATATTCTATATCGATATAGTTTTAACGTGCTCTTATTTTCCCCTGCAGACAGTATATCAAGTCTAGAAACATGGTTTAGCAATCCACCGGAAACAATACTCAGTCTAACACTGTACACGTATAGCAATTAAACAGGCTTCATAGGGTAATTATGGGATATGCTTGTCACTGTGTATCATTTGAATTGCTACTTAATTATTAAGGGATCCCATTACTTAATATCGTTTTACATTTGTTGAATTATTAATGTGACAGTCAATAGCATCGGAACAAGAGCATTTGTATAGAGCACGGCAGCAGTGGAATTAATAAGCGGTTGTCTGGTTATCCTATACATAGTGTAATGGGATGAACATCACATACAACATTGAAAGAGAAGAAAGGAACTGAATCTGATATTGAAGGTGGGGGATGAAAAGATAGGCGGCAGCAGGAGGTGTGAGAGGAAGGGAAAATGAGAGGGTGTGAAGTGAGGTGCGGGGGTGTTTATAATTATGATCTGACGTGTTTGATAAAATATAGTATATAATCTTACCTGATATTACATGGACCCGTGTGTAGGATCATGATATATATATATATATATATATATATATATATATATATATATATATATATATATATATATATATATATATATATATATACTGAGCATCAAAAGAAACTTATCACTTATATTTGAGCATCAAAAGAAACTTATCACTTATATTTGGATAAAATTCACTAGATGTGATCGAAAAATGACAAACTGTTTTAGAGCAGGTGCAGTGACTTTTTATTGTGCTGATTAACAATTGACATCACGACTCTTGGTCTCCCAGTTCGTGGGGTCTGTCATTGATAGAGTGTGTCTGGTTACACCGTCTCGCCAGGTTTGAAATTGCTGGCTGTGAGCACCCAAGACGACGAGTCACAGTACGCTGCCCTAGTCCAGCCTCCGACATTCAGATTGCACGAAGGCGTTGCTCTCTTAACAATACGTGGAATATTGTTTTTATTTTTATTTTTTTTTATTTTGTTTTTTATTTTCTGTGATTTTCTTTATTGCGTTTATTCAAACTTGCAATTCAACAGCTGAAATCACTCCATACCCAGTGTCCAATCAACTGTCTCACTAATTAGGTGATTACGTGCATATGCTTCAGTCATAGCCACACAAGCGTATCATGATCAAGGATGAATGATCGAGTGAATAAAAAGAAACCAAAAACATTTCGTCAATGTCCATCATTTACATACCTTATTGTTTTCGAAAATAAATGTTACACTAGTGATATGTTTCTTTTGATACTCGATATATATTAATACTTAAGAAATGGAAAATTAGCTCAATGGAAATTATGCTACTTTTGAAAATATTCTGCAGATTGATTTAATGGGTGACTGTTTAAAGCAGACTCTCGTGACTCTTATCCATGGAAATGTTGTACCATGATACTAATGTTTAATATCTAAACCAGAATTTAGAAAAGCTTATTTTTTTCTTTCAAACGTGGCTGGTGCAACTCAGTAAGACACCAGTCTGCACATTTGCCTATGAAACTGTCAATAGCTCCCTTCCCTGGGTTATTTCACAGTCGCTTTACAGTGAGGTCGCCTTTGTACTGTATTCTGTTTACTACACGAACAGGCTGCGATGCTTGTGAAATCCTGAGATCATTTGAGGAAACCAGACTTGTGTCGTCACAGACCGGCCGCTGGGAGGAGAAATCTCTGCCACTGGTGTCGTGGTGATGCTAATGTTTGAATAGGGAAAAGGGAGGCGTTATAGCTAGGCGTGTTAACTGGGGAAAAGAAAAACGAGATTATTAGCCCATACAAACAGCAACAAAAAAAAAAGGAAAAAAAAACGGAAGCTCAAACAAAGCGGTTCGGTTTATGTTCCTTTTGCCAGTGTATCGCTATCGGTAGACTTTGGGAATTATTTTGTTCTTTTGCCTAAGCAATGAAAGATCAAGACAAAGGCTGATGTGAAACTGGAAAATCTGTTTTATTACCAAGGAAAGGAGACCAAGGCGGAAAATGGATAGTGCAAATGGTGACAATGATATGGGTCCACAGCAACAACAACTACACGAATTTCAGAAGCAACCTACTGCACAGCACCACAGCAGCAACGGAAAGAAGAAGGTGAACCGAGCCCCTTCACCGGCGAGACCCAGGGATGCCCCTGGCTGGTCCCTGGCTAAGAACAGAAGCAACAATGGGTCTGCAGCCACCAGCCTAGGCATCAGGACTGGGGGTCTCAATCACGGCAGCCGGGCGTCCAGACGCAGCCCTGGGAGCTCAAAGGAGCTCAAACATGACAAGATTAAGCAAGCTGCTAAATCCACGTTGTCTATTTCAAGCTCCCATAAAAGTCCCGGTGTTAGTAAATCGGTAAAAGCAGCAAGAAGGAAGATATCGGATGCCAGCAATGCATCCGATGATCTGAGCAAAGACTCGGGTTGCGCCCACGGGAAACTGTCTCCTACGGATGATAGCAGCTCCGAGCTTTCCGATTGCGCTTCAGAGGAAAATAAACTTTCCGCGGATGCTCTGAGCAGCGATACCGAATCCAGCAGCCGGGGTGGAGGAACCGATGGCGAGAGACAAAGTGGGGACACGGAAAATGGCATATCTGACACCATGAGTGACCAGAATGCTAAAACTCCCGTGGACAAGGACCGACTATCCTTCGGGGTAGAAACCGGGGAAGAGAGTATCTCCCCCGGCGACGAGCGCTCTGTTGCCTCGCTGGACAGTCGCCTCCATGTCAGTACCTCCCTGGCATTTTCTGACCTAACGGAGGAGTTTATGGACGGGATGCAGGAAGAATTTATCAGGGAGATTGATGAACTAAGATCTGAAAATGATTACTTAAAAGTAAGCACTTGTTTTGTGTCTTGAAATCTGGCAATTTATATGCATAGCAATAAAAATACTATATTATTCGCAGAAAAAATAATACTTTAGACCCCCCCCCCCCCCCCCCCCCGCCTATAAACAGCAGTACTTAATAGTGCTAGTGCACCAAGGGTCAGGCATTGTGATGTCTTAAAATGCATTTTTTAACAGAAATGCCCGTTGTTCTTTATTTTTGTGGTTTTGTTTCATGTGGGTAATACACTGCTGATAGTAATAAACAGCCTGCATACAAATGTGCAGAGAATTGTCAGTAAGCTGATTTACACAGTCTAACAACCTCTAGCCAGGTATTGAAAAACTAATGGAAATGATGCACAGCATCTGTTAGTTATTTACAGAAGTAGCAGGTCTTTTAGGTTCAGTATACCGGGATAAAATCTGACTTAGTACACATGTCTGTAAGCATGGATACAGGCAAAGGATAAGTGCATTGTAACAACTCAGCAAATGAATACAGCAATGTGATCAATTCTAACTTAACAAAATACACTTTTACCATGAATATCACCAACTGATGTAATTTAATGATTATTCCAAAATCAAGCCCTTTTGGGTTAAAATGTCATGTATATATTGATTCAGTAATGATGTAATTAAATGTAACATGTAGGTCGTGAAATGCAGCGAGCCGTTCTTCTGCTTTGGTACGCACGGTAACGCAGCTGTGCGTTGTCTTTCAATAATGTTCCCTCCAGATGTTGCATTCCAACATTCGTGGCAGTAACAGCTCTACTATTGTTTATATGAGGCACCCACGTGATGAGCCCTGCAGCGGATGACCTAGATTCGGTGCTTCTGTATGTGAGCTTTACTGTAATCGGGCATTAAGGGGTTACACAGACTGCACGTTCCCCCTTATCAATTCTGTATATTATGTATTACTGCTGCTCTTTATGGCGTGTGCAGGTGTACAGTTAAGATGATTTCCTCATAATACATATGCAGTGGATACAATACGAGTTTTTATGCGTTTTAAATCAACTATGTGCTGTGCGAAAAATCTGCATGTCGTTCTTTTTCAGACATTTTAAGGAATCTACATCAAAGTTCTATTGCCAGGATTCTTACCTGGTGTTTCCAATTACTGTTATTTAAATTATATAAGGAAATTACATTCCTAGCAATGGTTATATAGCCTAGCATACTGTATAATTGAATTTGTTTTTATGACCCTAATGTTTTAATTGCTATGTCCTAAACCAGTAACACAATTTCAAATATTTATTTTTTTTATCTCTTATGTATTTAGCTTCAACTTCAAGTAAAAAAAAAACAAAAAAAAACTTTAATGATTCATTTAAATTTGTTTTAAAACACACTGTCAAAGCATACAAAAAATTAAAAATACAGTAACTCCAAAAACAATACTAAAGGCTTGCATTGATCCCTTTAATGAACAGGCTTGCTTTTTCACCTTGTTTTTCTTTGGTAATCTATGCTAACCTATAGAAACTTATAATGGTGCTCCGGGCCCATTTCAAAGAGTCAACTCCTGTACCCACCCGCCACCCCCCAAAAAAAGAAACCCAATCAACACAAAGTGCTTTTAAAAAAAGGACCTTCCTAGCCGCCTCTGAAACAACGTCTTTACGGGTTGTTTATGGGCCTCTGACAGGCCTGGGCCCTGTTCCAATAGAACCGTTGGAACGCCCTTTCACATGGCCCTGGTAACTTACCTTCCCCCTTCCCCCCGATGCAGCTTAAAAGGTTATGTCGCTTTCTGATTTCTTTTTTTTTTTTTTTTGGTAATCAGGATGAGATTGAGGAGCTGCGGATGGAGATGCTGGAGATGAGGGACATGTACCTGGAGGAGGACGTTTATCAGCTCCAGGACCTCCGGCAGCAGCTGGACCAGGCCAACAAGATGTGTCGTATCCTCCAGTACAGACTGCGCAAGGTGGAGCGCAGGAGTCTGCGGGTGGCCCAGACCGGCCAGGTGGATGGGGAGTTCATCCGCACCCTGGAGCAAGACGTCAAGGTACCGTTTCACACTTACTGTCAAAAACCACCACAGGAGGAGAACGGAATAGCGGTGGGGTGTGGCTATAGGGGAGAATCCTAGAGAACCTGCCATCTGCTCAGCCCCTTACACTTGTGCATGTGCTTCTCCAGTGACAGTCACAAACCTCTCCTGTGCTGTGGTCCTGTTTACTTCTTATCAGTCAGTTTACTTATCAGTAGTTTATGGATGGAACAGACAGAACAAGAATGCATTCATTCATTCCTGTTACAATGGTAGATATTCAGCACATGTGTTTTTCTTTGCATTTTAAACAAAGTGGAGATTAGAAAGTATTAACTACTCTACAGTTGGGTTGTTCTCATTTACTCTCGTATAGAGTTTAGTGGCAAAATTATCCTTGGTTTGGTCATATGCTAATTTTTCATTTATAATTTATATAATACTTTAACATCAGCGTTTATTTTATGTTGCTAAATTGACGCTTCTGCAAAAACACTTGTCTTAAATCCAATTTGCATTGTTTAAATTTGTATTGGAGCAAACTGACAAGCACATTTAGAATGTTGTCCACTTGCTTTTGAATGTGTAATTGGTGCAGATGGCAAACCTGCACATTTACAAGATTACAATCTTGGAAATGACTGCTTTGAAAGGTCAGGTCTTCTAGAACATGTACATACAGTACATGCAGAAACTGTATAATAATGTTCTTTGGTAGTGCAGGTCCTTTAGCGTTGAATGGGTGTACTAGTGTTTCTATGAGCATACTGTAAAATGCAAACTGAATGACAAGCTATATATGGTTGGAAGCTCAATGTTTCCACCCTCACAGATGGCCTTAATTTGTTTTCTGTTTAATAACTCTTAGGTCGGTAAATAGGCATGGCTTGAATTACAGGTATCAATTAGTAAAATACCGTACAGAATGCAGCTGCACAAGATGGCCTTTTTAAAAACCTAACGTGGGTGAGGGGGGAGGTGGGGAGGGGGGGGGCGTTACTGCCAGCAGCCCTGCTGTTGCTGTCCCTCATTTTTAAATGATGCCGTTATAAAAACTTCTAACATTGTGCTTCTTTGTTTAACTGAACACTCTGTGAGCTGTTTAAACTGAAGCACAGTGGCAGGAAATCTTGTCTGGGAAAGAAGCCATTCGTGCCCCAGAGACTGGGGGAAGACTGCCTGACTGTTATTATGATGATCAAGCTTCTGTGAATCAAAACACTTTGCTACTTAGACTGCTGCATTTCCCCATTCTTTTTACAGTGTGGTGCACACCCAAAACCTAGCCTTTTAAAACTGATCTGGAATAGAAGTAGCACAAATTCTGGCACTTGTGCCATTCCCAAATGAAGCATCTTCTGCAGGGTGTATTTTTAGCTGGTTATGTGCTGTGGACCCACCCAGATTCTCATGGTTTGGGTTTGCGGCTGCGAGATTGTTTATATACTGGGTGAACAGATGTCTCATTTCCAGCCTCCAAATTGTTTCGAACACCATGTAATACAGTCAGATTTTGCAAATGTCAAAATGCCCAGCAGTGAACATATTTACAGTGTACATTGGCCCATAAATAAATATACAGTAGCACTGGGGATGCATGTTCCTAGCAACGGTGCCTGTCTGTCTACCCATATGCCTATAGAACGGCTCATTCCCCCCCCCCCCCCCCCCACCTGAAATTCAGTGTATGTCTAATTAAATGGACAGCAATAACTAGAATGTATCAATCAGTTACAACAGATGCCTTGTGGTTTCCATAATTATGGAAAGTAGAATTTTGGATCCGTCAACTGCATAATTCAGTTACAATAAAAAAAAAAAAAAATGGGTTTAGGCAGGAGTTTTTCAAAAAATAGTAAATACTTTTTGGAATGACCTCCAAACCCCAAGGTGGTTATGGAAATCAAATGCAAATATTTTTGTACCATTTTCTGCCGCTAATAAATGAAGCACATGCCCAAACTGAATTAAAAAAAAAAAAACGTGTGTGTGCTTGTATAGAAACCACACCCATCTAAACTGTGTATTTATTCCACCTTTATGTGCAGCAAACGGCAAAAGCATAAAAGTGTTTAAACCATGACAAATAAGAATTGCCCTGTGGTGTTTTTATAAAGTAATTACGCCTGGGGTTCTATGGGCTGTAACAAATCTATCCAGCAGCGACACACAGACGGTTTTTGCCCGATTTCACATTTGATCATGTTTGGTGACCTCTCACCTTTTTATTATCACTAAAACACAAGTTTGGTGTGGCGTTGTTGAAAATGTGTGCAAGAGGCGGTCCTTATATGAAATGTCAATTGGTCACAAGCTTAAATCATGAACTTCCCCAAGATGCTTACAGCCAGGTGACACAGTCTGTTAATTCTAAATACCAGTTATCTGATTTCCTTAACATTTGGTGTTTAACGATCTCTAATGATGTCATATCAAGCTGAGGGTGCAAAGCTTAGCCATTTTGGTCCAGTGCATGCTAATATATGACCCCTGTATGCTGAACTTCATATTTCCTACACAGCAATATGCTGATTATGTATTATTGTTGTTAAAAAATGATGTATTTCCTGTGGCTGTCAAAGGGTCATAGAGACCTGTAGTTGATTGTTTTATTCTTGTTTCATTATTTTCCCAACCTTTTCAGTATTTTGGTGGAACTCTTTGTTACAGTGATCAGTAACTGTTCATGTTTCGTTCCCCCCTTATAACATTTTTTAAATCAATCCAACAAGCCATTCACAAATTGTTAGAGTCACAAGCACACATAGAAACACATCCAAACATATCAGGAACTGTGTAGAACCAGTATGTAGGCTGTAAGCTCACACATGTAAATGGAATGCAGTTTTTCCTTTAAGATCTTTGCAGCAATTGCAGTGCTTGACTACTGGGTTGGATCAGTTGCTAAGTTCACATTTCACTCAAAGAAAAACTGCCGTTGCAGCATTTGACCACTGTCACCGGGTGGCAGTGTGTGCTATGCAAAGATCCTATGAGAGCATGTCTTAATAGAGCAAAACGGGACATACATTTTTAAAGTAGGTGTTTTTTTTTTTTTTTTCACTAAACTGCAATTTAACCACCTTTCACCTCATTAGCAAATCCAGGTACACCCAACTTTGAATGAATAAGGCAATAATTAAGTGGCTGCCTTCAGTGAAATCCCTCTCGAAGTCACAGTACCTAATTTTTCTAGTGCAATAGCAGAATGTTAAGGCCTATGGTGCTCATCCACCAGAGTGCTTGTTAAAAGCATGGATGAAGCAGATGGTGGATTACATACTCAGATGTAAGTATTCTAAGACTCTATAATAGAGACACTCACATCCTCCAAGATGTAAAGGATCAGGAGAGTTCCGGTTCAGAACGGGCAGGATTGAGAGCCATCTGCTCTTAGCCAACAGACTAGCAATTGGCAGGACCAAATATATTGTGATATTGTAAAATTATAACTTCCCTCAATGCTTAAATTGAGTCATACATGGCCACATAGGTGGCATTCGGTTTTATTGCGATGGATGTCACTGCAGTAGATATCGAAATTCTAAATGTTGGGTACCATAGTGGAATGGCACATTGAACCACATTGAATGGCATTTCATTGGTACCTTGCCCAGGCTTGAACAGCAGAACTAGAAAAGACAAGTAGGTGAAGAGCTAGACTAGACTGATAGAGGAGAATTCCAATAAATATACACACACACACAGGAGAAGTTCTGTTTGGTGCCAAGTAGAAGCAGAACCTTAATAATAATACTCACTTTCCTGAACGGTCTCTAACTGTATTTCTGTGCAATAGTACAGTACAATGCTGTACTATTGCACAGAAATGTACTGATTACAGTACTGATTTAATGGTCCTCCTACACATCTGCCATTATATAACACTCATATTGTATGAATAACTCCATTCAATGCCATTACAAAAACCTGAAATATGAATATTATGCATGAAGTTCCTGGTTCCTGATGACCAGTTGTTCTTATTTCCCCATAGTGTACGTTATACTGTGCATATATTATTGTTTGTGACACCTTTATCCATGGCGACTTATAGAGACTAGGGTGTGTGAACTATGTACAGCTGCACAGTCACTTACAACAACGTCTCAACCGCACAAGGAGGTTAAGTGACTTGCTTAGGGTCAGTGAGTCAATGGCTGAGCTGGGATTTGAACTGAGGACCTCCTGGTTACAAGCCCTTTTCTTTAAATACTGGACATATATTTTACATGAATGAATAACTTACCATGTAGCTGCGAATGACAGTATGAGACACGTCCTTCAATTTACCTAGACAAGTGTAGCTGGTAACATAATTATTGTGTCTGCTAATAATAGTGTTGCAGTGAAGTAAACATCTGTTACATACATAATAATATCTATATATATATCTATATATATATATATATATATATATATATATATATATATATATATATATATATATATATATATATATATATATATATAATATATATATATATATATATATATATATATATCGTACAAAAAGTACACACAGGTTGTGGTCGTGTCTAAAAACAGCATTTGGGGAACTCAGTGACGCACGTATTGCACGTGTGTATACATAGTATAAATATATACATACAAAATATATATATATGCATGTTTTTTATATATATATATATATATATATATATATATATATATATATATATATATATATATATATATATATATATATATATATATTTAAAGGCGCCACTTCTTGAACTCCATCAAGTTCACACAAACTTTAAATTTCTAAAAATGCAAATAAAAAAAAAACATGAAGATTATATTGGCTTTGTGGTGGATTGAACTCTTATTGATCTTTCACTGTTGGGAGTGGTTTGTGAAGCTTGCGTCTGAGTTTCCCTTTTCCTGCGCTCTGTTCTCAGGTGGCAAAGGACGTCTCGATCCGCCTTCACAACGAGCTGGACGGGGTGGAGAGGAAGCGGAGCAGGCTGGAGGAGGAGAACGAAGAGCTGCGGCAGAGACTCCTCGAGCTGGATGTGGCCAAGCAGGTCCTTCAGACAGAGCTGGACAAAACCAAGGAGGTAGGGCCTCG
This sequence comes from Polyodon spathula, assembly GCF_017654505.1. NCBI lineage: Eukaryota > Metazoa > Chordata > Actinopteri > Acipenseriformes > Polyodontidae > Polyodon > Polyodon spathula. The sequence continues at coordinate 22,168,883 of NC_054556.1, read as the reverse complement.
GCTCAGGTGGTTTAAGGAAGAAAGAATCCCTTAATCTGTGGGGGACACCAAGCTGTCTTTGAATTATTATTCTTACAATTAGAATTGATGAACAGAAGTTGCCCCACGTGGTGAAGTGTTATGTTGTGCCACCATTAAGTCGTGTTGGTGTTCCTTTGCCAAAATACTCTGCTCTGTTCTCTGTTAGCATGTACAGCTCTGGTCAAAAGTTTTTCATCACCCGATTAACTAATTTAGCTTCATGAAGTCGAATGAAACCTGCTGAATATCGTGACGTTACAATATTGAATTACATACCACTTTGTGGTTTTCCATATACTGACAAATTTAAAAAAATACATGAAATACTGTACTACTATTATGGCTTCCGGTAGACTTTTGTAGTTTCTTTGATTACATGATATTAAATAAAATATGTTCATATAGTTTTTTTTTGTTTAATTATTCCACAGTCCTAAAAATCTAGGTGATGCAAAACTTTTGGCCATAGCTGGCAGTACTATTTTCTGCTGTGTTGCTACACTTCAGGGATGAAAATAAGACTCCCATGCATAGCAGTTTGATATATTCCTCTACGCTGTGGCTAATCCTGTGCACTTTGGTTAATCAAGCTCTTAGTAAAACCTGGAAGGTGAAACTGCTATGCAATAGGAGTCTTATTTCCATCCCTGCTCATGCTAACCTATCTGCTATGCAGACCAGGACATTGTTGGCCAGACTTTGCCACTAAAGAAAGGACCCAGAGGACTTCTGGTGGTCAGTTAAAATGGCACAGATGTGGCCAAGAGGGGTCCACAGTTCTAAGTACGTGCCGTTATGACAGGCAATGCAGGTTTTTGAGACCTATTAATATCTCTAAATGGGGTGGCTGGTTTAGTGACATTTTTGACAGCAATTCATTTAGAGCAATGATCTTAAAAACTGCTTGTATAGGAAGTCACAGTCTGTAATATGGTCTTTTGAGTGTTTCCATAATTATTTCCAGTACTGTATATTCAGTATATGGTCCACTGTTTTGAAAAAATGACATATTATACCAAATGATGTATAACTGTGTACAGTAATCTGTGAACTGACCTGTCCATGATGTGCAGGAGAATGTGTTAGCTAATGTGTGTCTTGGTTTTAATGTTTGTAGCACTGTCTGCTGCATGATCTATTGGACCAATTCTACAAGGAATGTCAGCGTTTAATCCAGATAGTTTCAGCAGCAATAAAAAAACAGAAAAACCAGTGAAGCTCATCTTCTATGAAAGAGCTCCTTCAAAACAATAGCCAGGAATAATGGATAGTTTTAAATAGACTACTGGTGTTAAATGTGAAACTGGAGCCTTCATTACAGTTCAGTTTTGATTAGTATTACTACACCAGTGGTGCTGATCTGCAGGTAATTAGGACAGAAACATCACCTAAACAGAGATGAAAGAGACTGACATACTGGTGCTATATATGCAGCCTTGCAGGGATTTGAAACTGTGTTGTAATGAAGAGCGCCCAAGGTCATTAGCCATATCTCAACAATACAGTGGACCCACCCAGATTAGTTACTGAAGACCAGGTAGCACAGAGTACAACATTCAGCTAGTGCCTTCATCAATGACCGTCATTACGCCTTAAGATAAAGACAGAACAAAGGAATCGTCTGTGGTGGTTGCTACAGCCCATAAATGCATAAGCAAGCATTGTAATGCAGAACTATGGTGCAGTATACTGTAGCATTCTAAAAGCTAAGGGAGGTCAAGGTAAATGCACAGTATAGCTGCCGGAAAAGGAAGTGACTTTACATGCACCAATAACCACAAGGGACAATGTTGCTAACAGACATACATAAAGTAGCACAATTAGTATCTGATGAAAACAACACCATTGTAACTGCTAATCCTCAGCAACATGAAATGATACTGCAACACAATCTAGCACCACAGTTCAGATCACAGCTTCTGTTTGCAGGGTACAGATTTACTGTTATCACTCTGAAATGTTATCAAGATTAAAATAACACTCGTTATCAAGAATGCAGCTCCAGTAGAACTGGGCTGGATGGTTTGAGGGCACGCCTGAAATTGCCAGTCCATCAAGAGCCATTACTTGCTGTACAAGGAGCAGTGCAGATGGTTTGATTGATAGTCTACCTATCAATAAAACCCTAATAATTGTGCCCTAGTAATTTCCCCCATGTGTCTGCGGCTGTGTGTATAGTAAAAACTTTTAATAAGTGCGGCAGAACAACAGCAACAGATCCTCATGTAGTATACATGTTAAAGGTTTTTCTGGGGATTGGCTCTGCCACAATTTGTAACCACCATGCAAATGAGCAGATTCATTTGCATTGTCTGACCTTTTTTTCAAATCTTCTCAGCAGGTGTTTATAGGAGGTGCTCCACACTCATGTGTTGCTCATAACTCCGTAATGATCTTTTAAAAGACTACTATGTTAGCTTGAAGACCCCTGTATTGGACCTGTAATAGCACAGGGGTGAGAGTTCTCTTTCTCAGAGCAGTGTTGAGTGCAAAGGATGACATGTGAAGAATGGCAGAGGATTGAATAGAGTGGGATTGTCACTGGTACTTAAATTACATCAAAAATTCTAGCACTGCAGTAAAGCTTATTACAACCAGTTAAGAGACTGTGTAAACATGGGATTTTGTTACAGTTGATTCACTACAGTGGTCACTATAGGCAGACGGTCACTTTACAGTCCCTTTAGTACATGGTTTCCATGTGAGCCAGAAATGACTGTGATAAGATTAGATGCTGCAACCATAGGTATTGCTTCAAGCTCAGAGCTCATGGATCCAGTGCTTCAGGTGGTGACAAGCAGAGTGCCTTGGCCACCCCCCGGGCTGGGTCTGTCCTCTTGAATCAGCACGCATAGCCTTCAAGTCATAAAGCTCCTTCAATAAAACAGGGTTGATCTTCCAGCTAAATTCAACATTGAAAGACAAGCTCATATTCAAAAAGGTCAGAATGAATTTGTAATGTTAATGATACAGTGTCCCATGTGGTTATCTCAGAAAATGAATACCATTCAAACCTAACAGTGAAGCTATCAGCTCAGTAGATGAGTAAAACAGAGACCGCCTGTTTTCCATTTTGTTTTGCTTTCAGCAGCTCCAGGGGGGGACTTGCAGCTGACATTCAGAAACTTCTACTGCAGTAGTTGCAGTTCCTTCATGTTTTTATTTATAATTTACATATAGTTTATTTAGAAGCTATTGAGCACCAGAGTTCCCAGTACCTTTTGTATGAGGAGTGAACTGCTTATTGTTGTTCGACTGGCCCACGTCTATGGTTTTTGAGATGGAGGCTTGTACAGGTTTCACAATGCATAGCCATGTAGGGTGGCAATGCTTTACATTTGAGCTCTTCTGATGCCTCTACGTGAACGTTCTACATGTTAGAAACATTACACATATTTCCATATATTTCCTTCCAGTGGATTTGGGATCTGGGAGTTTCTGAAGGACTTTCGTTTAAATAGGAAGACTGTAAATTGCCTTGGATTTTCTAATTATAGACTGTAGCCAAGCTACTCTTCCACTTCAGTGCCTCAAGGGGAAATGGAAGATAAGAAGCTGCTGGCTGTTGTGTAAAAATTGCCAGTAATACCAGTATCTAACCGGAGGCAAGAAATCATTTTGAATTACAGACAGTTTGTTAACATTAACCATTTACCTCCCATCTGTCCTACTTTCTTGCAGTCCTTTTAAAATGTATTGAGACATCTTGCTGCAGTGTGCATTGAATGGGTTAACTCCCGCCTTTTTCAAGAAATCAATGATCATTTTGATGAATTTTGTGTTGAGTCGGTGTTGTTTGGATGAAATGGAATCCCTGATGTGTTTTGTCAATGGCATTTCTAGTATTTTTTTCTTTGTTGTTTTTCTATTCTTACTATGGAATACACACACACACACACACACACACACACACACACACACACACATATATGAAATAACCACCTTCAACACAGCAGTAACAAAACCATGAAAACGAAATTGCTATTTGTCACAAAAAAAATCCACATTGAGCCACCCTCTCCTGTGACAAATTGCTGTCTAAATAATCAGCCATTAGGTTTGTAGCAGAGGTTTGCGATACAGAAGTCCCTTTTATATAGCATGTCTTCTTTCATTGGAGTGCTGTCACTATTCTGAAATAATCTTTGAAAATAGATGTGAGGTTTGTCTTGTAATTCATAAAAACACAGTTTGTAGAAAAAGAAGAATAAAAACGTGCTAGGGCAGCATTAGACATGAGTAGACACTGTGGATTCTGCCACGATATTCATTTTGAAATTCTCTCTGGCATTTTATTTGCTCTCACCATCTGCTGGGGCTCTGACTCACTAACTTCCCTCTTTCAACCCCTTATATAAACCTTATATAAACTGAACTGTTAATGCAGCTGCCAGCTTCGCAGGACTGTGTTGTGATCTTGGCAAGAGGCCTCATTCATTCTACAATGGACGATACAGTAGGCATTACGAAAAGAGACTTATTATTGTGGACTCTGCACCACATAGTACTGTGGAAAAAGGAGACGTAAACAGGGATAAAAAAAGAAAGTATTATTTGATGTTTCAATCGTCCCGCATGGAAACTGCTCTGGTAAAATGAAGACCGTGTCAGCATTTCACTGAAGCGTTATTTAGAATGCTGCTGGCTATAAACGGCTGGTGGTTATTATCGAAATGGATTTCAGAAGATTAACCCCTCTCCTCAACCTCCGTGCAACCCATTATCTCTCCAGGGACCTCTTAAGAATCAACCCAGCCCATCAGATTGAGGTCTCACAGCTTAGTTAAGGATATTAAAGAGCTGGTATTTGCACCTTCTCCAGCATTTCTGTATCTAGCCCCTGACAATAAACATAATTTTACATTTTTAATGAGCAAAAATATTTTGTGCGGTAGTTCTGTAAGATTTGAGAGCAGAAGTAAATTAGTGAACTATGTGTACACATTTGGGACAATAGCACCCTGTGTTCATACAATAAGAGACTGAACAATTTATTGAAATAAGGACATCCTGTATTACAGTACTGTACAAAGGACTGTTGCCAAAATGAATAATGAATGCAGCCCACAGTGTGTGCGGGTGGGGGTGGGGGGGGGCGACAAGCAGCTTTTCTGTGCTTTCCTTATTTCTACAAATAGACTATTAAACACTGGCATTCACTAACTACAAACACAAAAATAAATAAATTAATAATTTCATGCTGTTGAGTCGTCAGTCTGCCATTGACAATTGCCATCAAGCTGCACAGTGACGCCCATCGCCACACAACAACAGCGGATTCAGATACTGCCCCCTCAACTGTCATTTTCACTTGATTGCTTCTACTGGTGTCAGGGCGAAAACATGATCTGATAAGGGGAGCTTAGCATTTACATCCTTCTCTGTGGCTGCTGGAGGCTTGTTACACAATGTCTCCTGAAGGACCGAGAACTCATAGCAAATTTCAGCCTCGCCCAGTCTCACCCAGTCTGGCTGCCTGAGCTGAATGTGCAAGCGAGTGAGAGGGAATTCTTTACATTCTGCACTCTAACAGGCTAGACAGACACTGAGCCTGCAATGCTCATAAAACTACACTATACTCACTCACCTTGCTGAGCTTTCGAAAACTAGTCTTTTTTTCTTTTCTTAATTGAAACTGCAATTAACAGAACCTGAAATTCAACTCCCCTAGCTCCGTGAAAACCCTTTAAAACCTTGCCAGCCATCACAAAGTCCAAAGTATGATAGATATTTCAATTCGCAGTCCTGCGTTAATGTATTATATTATATGTCAGCATTCTACTTAAGTGGTCACATGAATGCTGTCCTTTTCAGTAACCAGTCACTGCTTTTCTTATGACTGTTTCCACATTTTTTCAATGTCTCATGTGACCTTTTGAAGACCTGCAAAGCTACGTATATTAGGTATGATTTATTGGTAGTGTTTAGTTAGCTCTGCATCCAATGTAAAACTCCAGTTACTTAACAGTTAGATAAATTTTAGGTATTACTGTGAGTTTCTTTGGCTATTGAAATACACTGAATATGTGTCACAGCAATTCTGTTTTATAGACACAGCTTTCTGCTGAAATGTCAACTGCGTAGATGATCCGGAGCTCTCAGTGAGCTCCCCTGGTGTTAGAGAATGGAAATGTCAAGCACCACCACCATCAATTTCCATGAAGCGTTCTTAAAATGGCAGTCACTGTAGGATGTCTGTCTCTGATATTCAGTGTTGGGGGGGAAGGGGGGAGAACCAACCCAATTGTTTAGGATTGACCAGGTTGCACTGTTGTAAGACATGTTCAAGTAACTTTAACGCAAAACCAAAAACAGATATGAACTGACCCAGGCAGTGCATCTGTTGTCCTGCCAATGGATAAACAGCCCTACATTCACAGTCTAACCTTCCTTTGAACTTGCTTACCACTGAAAGAGTTGCCAAACAAAGTTACCTGTTACAAATTTTAAAATGGTACTATAATTAATCAAATTAACCTAAATGTTTATTATATAAAGCTACATTTTGCATTGTCTATGGAATCGTGTGAACACTTCTTGGGTTTGTCAAATGTTTTCATTGGTTTCTTTGCTATAAAAGTCTGGGACTGTGCAGATAAGATATGTCATGCTGACATTGCTGAAAGGAAGGCATTGAGAACTGAGTGGTAATTAGTGATGTAGGAGCTCAGTGTCTCAAGGCCAGTCTGTACTTTTACACAAAAGGCTTTTTTATTGTTGACCTAACAGGGGCCATTCATTTCACAGAGGGTTTTGCACTTTGCAAATTGCAGTCTTGCCTTGACCAATGGACCATTGATGTTGCAAGGTGATGTTACGTCATGCTTGTTCTCGCAGGAGTTTGCAGTGCATTGATTTCCAAAGGGCTGTCCCAGAGAGGTCAGTCAGTTTTGGGACTGTGGTTGTCCTGCAGCAGGCTATGAGAATGCCTGCTTGCCTGCCTGGCTGGGGCAGAGGGCTGGGTGATCGACCAGGTCACTCGCACAATCTGGCCATACACCACCCTGTATAGCTGTCTAAATGCCTAGGGAACACACCACAGTTGGTTTCCCTGTCTTTGTATTCACTCATTTATAAGAAAATGATTTGATTCATGAAGGTTCAGGTGTCCCCAAGTGAACCATATTCAGTGCATGACCCATATCTCTTTCAGGAGAGGGAAGGAAAGAGGTAGGCCTACAGTAAGCATCAAATATACAATAGAGGTAGAGTTTAAATTAAATAACTGCCTAGGTGCCTAACTTTCCCTAGGGGAAAGGCTTGCTGAGTGTCTTATCAGCAACTCCACAGGTGCATTGGCTGGGATAATAGCAATTAGCAATTGTAGGAGGGGGTGGAGGGGGGAGGAGACAGTTAACTGCGCCTCCCAAGCATTCTGTAAATGGAATCCATTTTTCCTGAAGTTCCATTCCTACTTCCTGGCATTCCTTGTTGAGGGGTGTAAGGATAAAGGGTGTTCCACCGTTGTTCACATTGTTCATTGATGTATTGAATGGAATTGTAGATATTGACTGTTTCCGCTGTGCTGTGCAAAGAACATAAAGATTAGTTTAGAAAAACAGGTGCGCCTTCATGTAGAATGCCATTCTTTTTGGAATTTGCAGTGCTTTTATATTTAATTAAAACGCATTTGAAAAGTAAGTGGCATGCTATTTGTTTGTTTATTTCATTTTAAAATTAAAAACTGAAGTCCTTATAAAGTGTAGCTTGGTTTATTAATATTTCAGTTATTTCTTTTTTTTTTTGTTTGTTGTTTTTTTTTTTGTTTAGTAATTGGAGGCACAGACCATTGCCATGGAAACACACTGAACTCTTGAAGGAGTTTGCAGCATGTGCTAGCTAGTTGAACACTTCTGAAGAGCACAGTCAAACAGATCATTAAGGGGCAGGGTTCTTTGTTTTTAATAAGGTTTCTGTCCCCATTGGCTCAGAGCAGAAGCACTAGTTTGCTGCTAATGGCTGTTATGGGTTTGGGGATTAACAATAGCTGTGTTTTGCTGGAAGTGGAGTGTCTCGCTGACTGTTCCTATTCTTACAATCCCAACCACTCACAGCAAGGCTTGCTAATTGGCTGCTTTCCCTCAGGAGCAGCCAATCACTGTGGAACACACTGCTTAGGGACTCAGTGCAGCTCAGCAAAACACAACCTTGGTTGTGTTTGTATCATATAAACACTGCACTAGTACAACAGTGCAATCTCACTTCAGCACTTCAGCATTTTTCTGTAACTTGTACTATAGCATTTTTATGAAGGTTCAGATTTATCAAAGTGAACCCTATTTAGTGCATGGCCCATATGGTAGAGTTTGAATTAAATAAGAGCCTAGATATCCCTATATGAATATAGCCTTATGTTTTACTGTAATTGGAATACTGGCATGTTTTATACTTACAGCTGGACCATTTCAAAATATTTTTGTTTATGCATTAACACAAACGAGAAATAGATACATTGTCAATTGCCCAGATAAATAAATAAATAATTACACCAGCTGTTCAGAAATATTTTCAGTAATACAAAAAAAAAAGTTATTTCTTGAAGTAACTTACAAAAATAGATGGTGAGTAAGTAGATTCAAGAAAATGCACAGAGTCCTTTTCTTCAATCAGTTGCCAGGTTTATTGAAATATGCAGGGAGTCTGGTCCCAGGTACAGGACATACAGAACTCAAAATTACAATGTTTGCGTGACATTAAATACCCTTCTGTATAGATGGTCCACCTCCCCTTTCTCTGACATTAACCAATGGTCAAGATAATTTAATTTATTGTGTGAGTGTTAATGTGTGTGTGTCTGTGTGTGTGGTCTAGTGTGACAACCTCTGAACTTTCTTCACACTCCTGGAGACAAAAGGTCCATACATCTGCCTTTTGTTATCTCCTTGCGACCCCCTTTGATGCCAGTGGGATTATCTCTTTTGATTTCTCTGAAGTCTAGAGCCTGTTCCCTTCTACTCCACAGCATTGTTATCTCGTTAGCTTGCAGTCATTGTTGGGCAGTTTGTAGACGCATCATCTCTATCAGTGGTTAGCAGTACATGCAATTTGAACCAAACAGTCTGCTATCTGCAATATTAGTCTCTTTTCAGAAAAGAACACCAGTTTAGCTCTGCTAGTCCACATGCATAGCAAACCCCTAATCAATTCTCAATCCATGTTTTCCAACATTTCTATTGCACGTTCCGAACAGACTGATCCAGCAGTGTAGAATCATGCTGCTGCTCGAGAGCTCCATTGGATCTTCAGCTCATTACCAATACCCTGCCCCCTGACTCAATGTATTCAAGCAGGGACATGACAGTTTCATTAGCGGGAAAGTGAGAGACTCATTTGTTCCCTTCTCGGGTTGTGACCCCTCTTATCTTTGACGATCAAAGCCCATCAAGCAATACATTCCCAATCTAGCCAGCTCAGCATCTTGTTAACTCCCCGCCCGTGCCCCTTAAACAGTGCGGCTGATTGCTTTTGAATATCTTCTCTATAGGAAACAAATGCTTCTGCAGTGTAGTTCGACTTTATTTTTTCATGAATCTTGATAGGGTACAGCTATGATGAAGACCACAGTTAGGTTAAACACCATCGTGTTTTGCTCCATTAAATATTTGTTACGGAAATTGTACTACCCTGAGAAATATTCAGCTTGATTCAGTGCAGCATGACTGTGTTGTGGTCTCCAAGCGAAACTCGAAACAGAAACATTTCAAGTAAATCTAATTCATTGTAAAAAGAGCTTTGTCAACACGCAATAGCATAATATTTTAACTAAGCAATAACACACCCAAAAAACTTACCAGACTAGAAATAATCACTCAGGCATCTAATACTTGGTCTTGGGAGCAGTCTTGAGTTCCTTCTTATTAGAAATAGAACCGGAAATTATTAGTTTTTTCTCCCATCAGACAAAAATAAGGCAATGACAATTTGGAATAAATAGCACAATTTCAATATAATCCACTCCCCCACACACAAAACACATTTTTAAGCACTATAATATTATTTCCACAGAGAAAAATTATTACTAACATCTTTAAATGAGCTTGAAATTATTCCTTCTTATAAGTCATGCAGACCCTGTTTCTTTCTTTGCTGGAAAATGTTCATGACTCAAGCGATTTGCAATGTTACAGCCCTGGGTTTTCAGCGCTGTGGGGAGATTGCATTAGCTACCCTGTCATATTGTAATCCTAGAGAGTCAGTTTCACAAGTTCATAATATCACTGTGAAGAATCTTTTACTCACACATTTGTGAAAAAGGCTGTTTTTCTTATTTTCTCTATGTTTACCACATTTTCCAATATGTAACTGTTCAGATAAATGCATTCAGATTTTATTCAATAGGAAATACATTATTTTCGATGGTATTACATTGACTCAAATCAAGAACGAACATTTAATAGCGCACACAGAGTGTGAAAACCCACACGGGTTGATTTCACTGCCCAGGGTTCCCCAGATGGGCTCATTATAGGAACGGTTCTTTGCTGTGTTATGCATATTGTCACGCAGAATAAGAGACCACACTTTGTAATTTGTGGTTCAAAGTAAACTGGTAATAATGTTGAAAAAAATCACATAAAAATAAAATGTGCCTGGATAATGAGGGGCAACCGGTTCTCTGTTGGTGTGCCATACATCATTCAGACAGCAGTGTTGTGTTGCCCTCTGTTCTGCCTGTCAACGGGTTCAAAAGAGGAAATAAGCTGGCTATGTGTATGTATTACACATTTATATGCTCAGATTGCCACATACACCATATAAAGTTGCCAATAACTTTAGGTCTTTCAATGTATTATGTTTCAATAACTTGCTCTGGTGTTTGCTACACTGGGAAGCAGTGCATTCCATTCAATGGATAGTTTTCTTTTTACTTACAATACCAGCAGATTAAAAATCAAACCTCAAATTACACTGAACTAGTCTGATCATGGGATCGTTCCCAGAGAACTGTGTTCAGCCGTGTTCAAAAGTAACTTGAGAGTACCCTTTTTATTTCTCTTCGATCTTTGCATTTTTTTTCTACCTGGATTCAGTTGCTATGGCCGACTTGTTGGCATTGTTTATTGTTCTCTGTGCTGAAATGTTCACAATAAACCAATCACAGGTGGGACCCCCAAATAAGCAATCTTACTGCTCCTTTTCTTTTCAGTTTGCGGTATGTTTAAATAGCAGCCCTATTAATAGAATGGTATTTGACTGTACAATATGGGAAACCTGCATTGAAATGATGAATGGGTAGATTTACTGTGATGAGGACCATAATCACGGATTAAATAACAGGGTGCGTTTATGTATTTGCTCTTATAGAACTCTCTGAAGAAAAGAGGCGCTCGACCCATTAATAAAACCGACAAGAAGTCATCACTCCAGGTAACGGGTTTCATTCGTTTTTTACTGTTACTTGGTCTGCAGATTTTAGTTTTCTTGCCAGATATTGGCAGTAAAATGTATTTTGTAATCTGTTGCCTTGAGGTCAGTATATGGGTTTGTGAGTAAGGCGTTTATTGTTGGCAGATACAAACACACTATTACAGAATATTGGGAAAGTGTGCTTGAACGTGGCTGTTTACTGAAATGATATGCCGTAGTCTCTTACATTAAAATAATGGAGTGTAGGGTTAAGACAATGCAGTCACGTCATTTGAAAAAGATTTAGAAATCTCTTACTTCATTTTGTTAGAGTATACTCTGATTTAAACACCCAAAATAATGACATGTTTCAAAGACTTCAGGAATTGTATCTAATTAAAGGGGAACAAACAGCTCCCATTGTTCCATTGACAGGGACATACATTCTCTTACTACCCATATACATGTATTAAGATACCAGCAATGTGTTTTGCAGGACATACAGTTTCACTGTATAAAAGGGTTTACTGAATTTCAGGAGGACAGCGCCGACCTCAAGTGCCAGCTTCACTTTGCGAAAGAGGAATCAGCCCTCATGTGCAAGAAGCTGACCAAGATGGCCAAGGAAAACGACAGCATGAAAGAGGACCTGGTCAAGTACAGGTCTCTGTACGGAGACCTGGACAGCTCTCTCTCTCTAGAGGAGATGGCTGACTCTCCACACTCCAGAGAGGCAGAACTGAAGGTCCACCTCAAGCTGGTAGAGGAAGAAGCCAACCTCTTGAGCAGGAGGATAGTGGAGCTTGAGGTAGAGAACCGTGGTGTGAGAGCTGAAATGGACGACATGAAGAGCCAAGAACTTCAGGGTCATCTGGTCCTGGCTTCGGCCAGCTACGGGGAGTGTGGGGACAGCACGATGGAGCTCAAAAGACACCTCCAGTTTGTGGAAGAGGAGGCCGATCTTCTGAGGAGGTCCCTTCTGGAGCTGGAGGAGCAAAACAAACTCTTGATGAATGATCTGAACAAGTACAAATCAGAGCATGACCTTGATACCACCATGTCAGAGGACAGCTGCTCGGTGATAAGCGAGCCCTCGCAGGAAGAGCTGGTGACCGCCAAGCTCCAGATCGGCGAGCTCAGTGGGAAAGTGAAGAAGCTCCAGTATGAGAACAGAGTTCTTCTCTCCAACCTCCAGCGCTGCGACTTGGCCTCATACCAGTCCACACATCCCTCAATGGAGACGGACGCAGAGGCTGGAGATTCGGCCGAATGCATTCCAGCTCCAATCAAGAGAGAAGGACCCATCGGTGGGGAGAATGATTCCAGGGAGGACCAGGAGAGGCCAACTGGGATAAGAAACAACAAGAACCCGGATAATTATGAGTTTTTTTCTACACGATTCCTTAGAACAAGAGACTTCGAGACTATGCTGACCATCAAAGACCAGGCAGAACTTGTTGGCAAAGCCATAGATCTTTTGATATCAGACTCTAACGGGTTTATGTCTTATCCAAAGGTTTGTCCTACTGTTGATTCCACAGAGCAGACTTTGAATGAAAGAGTTGATAAAAACGAAGCACCCAGTGACCTGAAGCTGGTTAGTGCCCTTAATATCAGACTGAGTGCTTTGCAGAAGCAAATGGTCTCCTTCATGGAGAAAGTAGACAACCTCAGGGAATCTTTCAAGGAGCAAATAGAAGGTGTTTCGCCATTACCTATTCTAACAGAATCAGGAAGCTTTTTATCAACAATGACATCAATGTCCCAAGACTCTACACCAGAAGTTCTGAGCAAAGAACTCGTCACTGACCAGAAGGTAAGAATCCCCTCTATACCAAACTTCCCCAGCAGTTTTTTTCCTTTTGCATTATTTACCATGCTCTGCTGTTACATTAACAAAAAACAAAACAAATATAAACTAATATCATCACCAAAAAAAAAATATCAAGCTGCTAATAATTAAAGGTAACACCCTTTTCTGCATGGCAATATATCACCACAAAAAATATATATATATATATATATAGAACTCTAATCTAATGGTGTGTGCATGTTTTGGAAGGTTGTTCTGGCAACTGGGCTCCTTAAAACGTTTACCATTGGATACAAATAGTAACACAAGATTTGCCATGTAATGATGTGATATGAGTTTGTTCTTTCATTCAGTGTTGTATACCTGTTATAATGGCTCTTGCAAACAAAACTCTTGCTGTGATTGTATTTGTAAAGCATCTCCCCTGACACCTCCTGGTTTGATAGTGCACATGGTGCCAATAAAGCCCATGGCAGGAAGTAGTCTTTTAATGATTAGGGATATCATAAATATTTAACTTCTTCACATGGCCTCAGTATTGTAATCCTTTAAGTGTATCTATTGCTACAATCAAAGTTGAACTCTACCTGTCCAATTGTATTTGCCTAAAATACTAGGACTTGGACTAGAGTAGCCTCATCGAAAAACTTGTGCCCCTTGTAATTGTTTTCCAAAAGTATTTTCATTTTAAGAAGGATTGGAGGATTCACTGGTATTTGTATTGGTATTTGTATAGGTTAGATAACTATAGGACTCATACAGTAGCAGTACTCCTGTAACAGAGGCAAACACCAAAAGAATGGCAAAGTCTATAAGAGGCTTATTCCATTATATCTGTCTGTGAGGTCTAACCATAACATTATGCAGTTTTATTGTTTTAAACTAAAAAAACTAGTTATTTTAGTGTGACTCACAATTAGAACAGAATAACCAGAGAGTATACCACAGGATTCAAGGTTGACTGTTCCTCACTGCAAGGCTGCTGAGAATGCCTGGGCTGCCTTCCATGAGCATGCAGGCCAGTTAATACAGAGCTCTATTACCTGCACGACTCTGCAGTCAGTTAGAACTCCCTCTTCCCTCTCACTGCATGGGCACCATAACTGGTGTTTGCACACTTTTTTTCCCTTTCTTCTCTCTTTGTTTTTCTTTCCCCATTCCCCCAACCCCCTCCACCAGCAAATCCAGCCCATCCTCCTGCTCACTGTTCTTTTGATTTTGTTGTCCACACTGTCTTACGCCACTGTGATAAAGCTCTTTTTCCTTTACATACTTTTCTTTGTCTTGTAGTTTATTCAGTGTTTACAAGAGCCATTTTTTGTGTCTTTTTTCTGTTTCACCCCTCCCCTCCTCTCTCCTGAAACCCCCTTCACCCCTCCCCTCTCCTCACCCCCCCTTCTCCCCTTTCCTTATCCTTTGTTTTATTTTCATTAACTTGCCCATGCATGCATGCAGCAGCCTGACTTTAGGGACCAAACAGAGTGGCAGCTAGGAGGCCAGGGACAGCGACAGCCAGGGGGCTACTCGAACAGCCCTAATGGGGATCCGAGCAAAGAGACCAACAGAGAGTCCATGACCTTCAGACAAGACGAGCAGGAATCCTACCCTACTGAGGTGCATGTTTTAACCCCTTACCCTCTAGAATTGTCAATTCCCAATACATCCTGTTTGTCATCTCCTCAGGAACGATCTGTTTCCAGCACTGTATACTTGTAGGTGCTGTGGTCTTCTGTTTCATAGTGTTGCATTGTTAAAGCAACCAAACTATAAACGTACACACTTTAATGAGTCCCAATTGTCGCTCGCTACATTATATCATTCGTGATGGTATTCCTGAAAATTTTATTAGTGCTTCAAAGCCCCCCAAAATTTTTTATTTCATTAAAAGTTCAAGAACTCCCCAATGTAATCAACAGACACACTGCTAATTTAAATATGAGGAGGCCTTGCTGTAGTCCTGCAGGATGATAAATACTAACGTCGCTAAAAATGCTTCAATGGTAAATCTAAATTGTTGGAAAGAGACTGAGCTTTTGATGTTGCCTCTCTGTGAATAATGTATTCACTGGCCTCTCTTCTCTTCTCATCTCGCGGCTTGCTGTGCAGATCAAAGCCCTGCAGTTGGTTCTCTTGGAGGCGAAGGAGAGTATCCGGGGCCTGCAGGAGCAGCTATCCCAGGAAAGACAGTCTCGCAGCAAGGAAAGCGAGAGCTGCACTCAGAGGATTTCACAGGTCGGTGTGTAACGAGGTCACTGGAGCACTTTCAATTCATTTCAGATGGCTTTCTACTTTACTATCCTGGGACAGAAACATTTTATATAACAGTCCCCCAACAAATCCGCTGTTGTGATTACCAATAGTAACAAGGTTCAAGGCGGGGGGAGTGGGGAAATGAGGTACTGGAAAGATGCCCCTGTTGGAAAGGCATTAGGAAAAGATGAGATATACAATTATGTAGGACATACACACTCTGCTTTGTTTTTGCATTTCAGCTGCAATGGAATGCTCCGTTTAAAGTTATGTGTTGAACAGAATTTGAAAATATGTAATTAGCAATTAGTAAATGTGACGATCGTACAAATGTTTATGATTTTGGCAACTGTTGTTAAATGAATCAGGGGAAAAAGGTGAAGAAAAGATACAGGGCGGCGCTCTCATGTTCTTATGCGCTGCTCCTCCTCTCCTGTACAGCTGAAGGAGGAGCACCAGAAAGCTCTGCTCCGGAGGGACTTCGAGCTGCAGAGCCTGAGCTTGCAAACCCGTCTGGAGCAGAAGTCCTGGAGCCAGGAGAGGAACCTCATGGTGCAGGAATCCCAGCAGCTCAAGCAGGGCCTCCTGCTGCTCACCCTCAAACTCAAGTGCTTCCTCAAGCAGTGGAGGCTGGGCAAGAAGCTGGACAACGTGGGGCCGGACTTCCTGGAGGTGAGAACCAATCATTGCAGAACTCTCCCGGGCAACCAATGGGTCAAAGGGGCGAAATCGTCAGTAACAGACTTCTCATTTCTACTCATTAAAGAGTTTCTTTTTCCATTCTAATCCTTTACTAATTTGAGTCCACAGCATAAGATAGCCAGCCCCTCATGCCCTTCACATGTTGTCAAAGTGGTTCAAAGCTGATATTTATGGTTGCTTTTTGCCACCAGTGTTTAAAGAAACTTTAATCTACTTGCTATAGTGAGATTATCAATTTGAACAGCGCCCAGCTAGTGCTGTAAATCCCTGAAAATCCTAATCCATTGCATACTAAGGGTTTACACTAAATCTTCTGCGAATCAGCTTTATTTTTAGTAATAAACAGGGGATAGGAGAGGTGGTCATATTTGTAATCTTAGGAATGATCTCTAAAGATATTCTCTTACTTTAGCTCCTGTGCTATTACAATGGAAATTGGGTTGCTTGGGCTCTTCCAGTTTTGTTTTGTTTTTCTGAACCAGAGAAATGACTGGAAGCCTCTGTTTGTTTTGCAGATTAGCAGCGTAAAGGATCTATACATGCTGATTGAAGAAAAGGAGTTGGCTCCATACCAACTGGATAACAAGACTACCGCCGCAGATGATAAATCTCAGAGTTCTGTAACCCTGGAGAGAGTTGATAGCATCGTGGAGAGTAATTACAAGCAGGTACTACTGGGGATAGCACAGCATAGTTATTAGCCTGAATATTTGTGAACAAAGGAGTAATAACAAGTGTTCAAACAGCATTATTTCTGCTGATATTGTTTGTTGTCCTGACTTTATTTTCACTTTGACACATTTTTCTCGATGCATCTCTAAGCTTCCTTCCCTATGTTACAGGTAATAGCACCCCACTAAAATCTTACACTTACATCCCATTCACCTTAAGAAACTATGTTGTATCCTGTTATTAGATACCAATGTGACAGAATCAATGGGAGTCAAAAAAGTGGGGGGAAAAAAAAACAATCAACAATGCATCATGAGAACGTTGATAGGGCAATGAGAGGGAAGAAAACTTTTTAAATCGTTGGTCATCCAAATGTTTCCACTTGTGAAGAAAGAGAGAAACACAAGTTAACAGGACTGTACAGTATTCTGAACACCTTCTAGTCTGAATGCAAACAAATAACTATTTGGATTTAAATGCAATAAGTAAAGGACTGACTCAGCCTTGTGACCAATATTCTCCAAAATCTTTAAACCACCACAAGCTGCTGAGTCTTCACATGTCTGGTTTATTTACAGATGGCATGGTTTCTTTCTACATTCAGAGCAAGCATGGGGGGAAGTCATCAAATCAAAGTAACAGGAGTGTTAATGGTTCAGTCAGGCTTTTTTCTCACCTTGAAGATTGCAAAGGTTAGCGCTCTTGTCCTACACCTGTGCTGACATGAAGCCAGTGTAAGTAAATGACTGCCACCTTCTCTACAGGCGAGCAAGCTGGGCAGTGCCCTGGCTGACCTGAAGGAGGCGCTGTGGGAGCTGTCCACGGAGCTGCAGGAGGAGAGGCGCGGCTCCGAGGAGCTCACGCAACAGTTCGCCAAGGCCAAGTCTGCCTGGGAGGTGGAGAGAACCGAACTCAAGTGCCACACCACACAAGTGAGTGGTTTTCCGCACCTACCTTCCAGACTATTGTACTGCAAAACACGGAACGTTTTGCATTTATTAACCCTTACATGCACCTCATGTGGGGACAGTCTTTATTTGGGGTTAAACGGAAGACGCAAATGCATGACAGCCTCATATGAGGATGCCATTTTTATTCCTATATAAAGCAACGGAAAAAAATGTATTGTGTCCAAAACTACTTTTTTCAGCTATATTCAATATTTAATGCATGAAAGGGAAAACAAAATCTACAAAATCTGAAAAATAGAGATTTACTTACTTCATATACAGTATATGTATACTTTCTCAGGGATAAATAAAATTAATTGTATCCCCATTTTATAGGGAAATTGAAATAGTCTTTCTAATTAAACCAGCCATGGCAGAGCAAATTTAGCCAGGAATTTCAACCTGCTTAAGAATTTGGCCAGGATCCACTTCTCAGACTTATAAGGTAGTGAATTACACTCAATGCATTCATTTGTTTTTCCTTGTGAAAGGCAAATATAATGGCTTACCACAGTTCAGTGTTTCTGTAAAGGGCACCACAGTCAAATAGTACAAAGAGATTTAACAGGACACCATTTATAGCAGGGGCTCAGGCTATTATTTAAGTGTGTATGGCATCCCCTGTCCTGTACCTTCTCCAAACCAGCCTTTTGTGAAATGCTGACAGGTCGACAGCCACACTCAGCCCAGGCACTGGTCCTGCATTAACAGGGTGCTTTTTCTTCCTAGAGGGTTGTCAAGTTGCCGTTTCCCCATTACTGACCCGCTTTATTGCCTTGTATATTCGTCCCAAAGTTGTGCCAATGCCTTGTGGTTTGAGTTTCATTACCTTGTAAACGTTCGAGTCGAGCATAACGCCAGAGCTTGTCATTAAACTGAAATGCTAAACAGCTCAAATTAATGACCAGTCTTTAAACTTGCTTTATAACTAGAGTATTTCAGGTATTTTCAGCCCTTTAGTCAAGTTGATTGACAATTTAGCTTTTGGCAATGTCTGGTTATGACCGTCTGTTTTTACGGAATTTCAAAAGGATGCTGATTCTGCTTTTCATTTTTATTTTGTTTTATTTTTGAAACGCCACCCCTGAGCAAATCCATATCGCATAAACTTGGTCCGTTTTACATTCACAGCAAACTGACCACTTCTATCTCATGGAATTGATTTGTACACCACTATTTTTATATAAGGAGGCAAAGCAAATGTATGTATTAAAAAGATTGTTTTATTTGTCACCGTACTTTTAAGGATTTGTTTATTGCTCTGGCTTTTCCTTTTTTTCGCTCCCATTAGGCTTTTAAACACAAACCTTCAGCTGTCTTATAACTTAACAGATGGTTGCTGAAGCGATTGCTGTGTTTTATAGACCTCAGTCTCCTTTTATGCATTCAACTGAAACTGCCGCAGTTAGGTACTGCTTGATGAACACTGATGATCTGAATCACGTTGGAGAGGCTATTCTTTGTGCCGTATTAAGTGGGCAGTAATTGAGCAGTTTCCTGCTAGAGATACTGAAGCTATTATTCATCGCAATGCTGTTCTGTGTTGCTTCAGGCTAAAGTATTATTATTATTTCCTGTTTTCTGGGGGTAGTCTATGTTGTTTGCTTGTAATCAGGCTATCGACTCAACCAAGCCATTATCTTACCCCACTTGAGACCTCAACAGTTTTATAGGTGAGTTTGTAAAGGGTCTTGCCTGCAGCAGCACTTGAGTCAAGCCAAACCTGCAAGGAGTGGTAACCTGGAGTTATTCTAAACACTTGTGTCTGACAGCTGGAGTGCAAGGCAGGGAAGGCTGGCTCGGAGAAGGCACTCCCGGAGCTGAAAGCTGCTCTGAAAAGAGAACGCGAGGAACACCAGCACCTGCTGGCCGACTCCTACGCTGCAGTCATGGACCTGACCAAGCAGCTGCAGATCAGCGAGAAGAACTGGAGCCGAGAGAAGCAGGAACTCCTGGAACGCTTTAAGCAGGAGCAGAGACAGTGGGAGCAGAGACTCCAGGATGCCCCGGGCAAAACCAGCCAGGTAAAAACGACACCTCGAGAAACACAACCGCTTTTCATACTTACACAGTAGAACCAACGTCTAATAAAAACATTCAGTCTACTACCTTTAACCCGAGGAATAAAAATAAGAAAACCAAAGAAAAAGCCAGGAGAACTGTGTTTAACTAATAAAATTCCCATTGTCTAATCTGCTTTTATAGTTGCCAGGGGTCAAAAAAGAGCCGTGCTGGGTTGAGCTTGTAAGTGAGGGGTTTGTGACTGTTCTGTCTTTGCTTGGTGTCCTCACAGGAAGGTGATGCCACACCTTTCAAAGCCCCTATTTCTATATTTCTCTGTTGCTCTTATAGGGTTAGTCACAAAGACAGGTGAGGATGGTTAAATGTATGCGCTTTGATTTAGTTTAGCAGATGTCTTTCTCTTCCCATTTTGGTTTTGACTAATGGAAGATGACTAATAATGCATGCATTTATATGGCAAACCACACACAAATACAGAGTGAGGTCATTGATGGATGAAATATACTGATTTACATATTTTAATATATTTGTGTCTCTATGAATAGAATAGAAGGGGCTGTATATCTGGTAAACTTGATGGGGGTCACTCAAAGACAGTATGACAAAATGTCTTAGATGTAGAGCAAGGCTGTTACTAAAGTCACAATGTCACACTCTCTGTTTGTTTCTAAAGCAGACAATCTGTTCTAATCGAACTCTGTGTGGACTTTTAGCCCTCTTTCATGATGTGGCAAGCTGCAGTTATTCTCTTGCCCTGTATATGTATACTATTTTCTCCATTTCATTTTCCAATCCCATTCTCAAGGAACAGACTTGATTGGCCCTGGCTCCATGTCACTTTCCCTCAGATACACGCCCAGTCCTAAAAAACAGCAAAAAAATACTTTCATATTCCAAAAATATTCCAAAAATGTCATTTTGCAGCGACGTTCCTCAGTACAAGAACAACTATTCCTCATTGTTTCTAACAATTGCCTTTAACAATAGTGGAGTATTCATTAACCTATAATGTGTCAGTATTGTCAGATATCATGGACAGTATTGCATTGCTTGCTGTGGTTATTTTATTCTGTAGCACAGACTTGTGATTTAAAATAGCCCAGGCTATGAAACTAGGTTACAAATGCACACATGGTTAAATTTAAGCTTTAATTAACAAAAATTATGATGCCACTGTAGACATAGCTCCACTACTGTGCCATTAAGTAACATGTTTTTTCAATGCCATCTTTTTTATTTAATCCAGGTTTTATAAATATATATTGGCGTTTACACAACTGCATTGGTAATTGATACTTACAGCACTTCTATATATGATCATTTACAGACTTCACATGAAAAAATTACTGAAAAAGAAAAATCCTGTGAACCAGATGCGATGGGAACAAATCTACAGAGGTGAGAATGCGATTGCTTTTTTAATCAGCAAAGGCTGTTGAGTTATGTTCGCTTTATTTCTATATTTTGTTATTCTTTGTGTTACTGACAAATAACAGAAAATATATTAACCTCTTGACAGCTGATTTTTCCATATATTTACATTCCCCTTAACCTTGCTTATTTAAAAACTGATTTTGTAAATATATACTTGGATAGCATCTAAAAGGATTTTAATTTTTTTCAGGACCAAATCCGTTTCTTCCATGTCCGAGTTCGAGAGCGTCTTAGATTCCTCTCCCTTCGTCCCTGCCGACAGCAACAATGACAACAACAGAGACCAGAAGGGTCAGTCAGGCGTCCAGGCGATCCCCAACAACCTCTCCAACCTTGGGGAGCTCAACAAGAAGAACTGGGAGTATTTGACGAGTGAGAAGGTTGAAAAGTCTGACCCTTTCAAGACCTGGGACGGTCCAACGATGGCCAACAATGACACATCCCAGAAACACATACAGAGGAGCTATACTGCGCCAGATAAAACTGGCATCCGGATCTACTACAGCCCGCCCGTGTTGCGCAGGATGGAAGGCTGTGTCATGCAGGGAAAAAACAAGGAGAAGATGATGGCTGAGCCAGGCTACTTGTTCACCAGTGCCAAGCCCAAAGATCTTGGAGATTCAGAAAATCCTTCAGAAGGCACGTACGGCAGATGGCTCTGCAACTTTTCTAAGCAGCACAGGGACCTCCTGGACAGCAGCTCTGTGCCGCACACTGTGGTGGCCACTGCAGGATTACCCTTGCCCTTCCACAGTCTGGAGATATCTGGCAACCTGAGCGACGACATGAAGGAAATGACAAACTGCGTGCGGCAAGCCATCCGTTCCAGCTCTCTGGAGAGAAAGTGCAAGGACGCTGCTAGCCAGACTGTGGGGGTCACCACCTCTGCCACCCAGACTCCACAGTTTGTCAGCATTGGCCTGCAGACAGATGGCCCAAGAACCAGCCTGCATGCCAAGAGTTGGTCGCCCAGGAGTTCTTCACTGATGTCAGCCCGTAGTAGGCAGATATCGACGTCTTTAGATAAGGTCCACAGCAAAATTGATCGTCCATGTTATTCACCCAAGTATGGCTCTCCAAAGCTGCAGAGAAAGTTGTCGGCATCCTCATCCAAGTTGGACAGCTCTAAAGACCGGAGTCTGTGGAACCTCCACCACCGTGGACAGAATGGGTCAGCATGGGCCAGGTCTACCACCACCAGAGACAGCCCTGTATTAAGTGGCCTCAACGACGGGCTCTCCAGCTTGTTCAACGTGGTGGAGCACTCTGGTAGCACAGAGTCTCTATGGAAGGGAATCCCACAGGAGAGTAAAACCAAGGCTGAAGTTCCCAAGTATGGCATCGTCCAAGAATTCTTCCGTAACGTCTGTGGCAGGACTCAGACTCCTGGTCCTGGTGGGGAAAGGCAACAGAAAGAAGCCGCCCTCGAAGATGGGAGCAAGAAACTAGACGGTGCTCTTGCTGCATCTTCTACACTCGGAAATAATACCCATTCAGATAACGTTGCAAAGATTGTGAACAAGAGGCTTCTGAAGCAGTGCATGAAAGACAACCTGAATAATGGCAGCAAAGATTATACAACGAGAAACATAAGCATGAGTTCAAATGAGGTAAATTTCCATTTTCCATGGTCCCTTATGAAATAAATAAGATATTGTAGCTTCTAGCAACACTTAAAGTGCACATATGGAAACAATAACGGGTAACAATTCCAAAATCATTTTTTAAAGAATAAATATTTAAGTATATATATATATATATATATATATATATATATATATATATATATATATATATATATATATATATATATATATATATATATATATATATATAATATATATATATATATATAATATATAAATATTCTATTCTTTTACATAACTGTTCCAGTTCCAAGAAAAAAATATATGCATTGCATTCTTTCTTTTACATATTGTTAATTCATTAACCCCAAATAATTTCAGGATGTAGATGGCACAAAGTGATACACTTAAGCGGTCTTGTGCTCTTGAGAACCTGCACAATAATCACCTGCTGTATTGAGTAATGAAAACAAGCCCCCTTCCTGTTCTTCAGCGTACTAACTTGACGGTCCCCTCTTCACAGGATGCAGCGTGTGACTGTACATCTCAGTCGCTCACCTCTTGTTTTGCACGTCCCTCTCGATCAACCACCCGTCACTTACACCCGCAGTGCAAGCTGCGCTCCACAGATCCTAACGCAGCTGAAGAGAAAGGAGAGGCAGCCGAGTGAAGACACTGCCCTCATAATTGGGCACCCTGCCCAGAACACAGGCTAGCTCTGCCCTGAACAAGGAAGAAAGCAGGCTCACTTAAACCATACCGAGCCATGAGCTAAAAGCATCCGGAATGTTAGCTGGGCTGATCTCTTTTTCATTATCCATATTGTTTACTGTATTCTGATGACTAGCCAAATATTAGATTAGCAACTCAAGTCTGAATTCAATTATTTATTTTTTTTTTGGATGGAGGTGAAAACATGAATTCTTAACTGTAAGGATATTTATTTGGACGCAAGCAACACACAATGAATATAATCCAAATAAATATTGTTAAGGTCTTGCAGCATATCCCTCCTACTAAAAAGGGAATTAACTTGGGCCTAATGGTCAGCATGTTAGTAAAATGTGCCAGAATGACAGAGAAGATGAACAATGTTATTTGTCTTTGCTAGCATAGCCTGGCAAAGTAATGCAAATGAATGAGTGGTGGAAATCTTTGAGAAGTCTTTTCAGCTCGAAAAAGCAGCCCTGGAATCCTGTCTGAAATATGCTTTTGTAACATTTATCTTTATCCGTTCTAAAAAAGGGGTTTCAAACCTGGCAGTTTGGAGAGCACTATTTTCAAAAGGGCATTCAATACACCAACTACTTATGGGCTCAGATTGAACCCCATCATTTCATTGCATTGCAGAAGCCTAGAGTTCATCACTCGTCACATGAGGGTATTTTTCCAATGAGGAACTGCCCATTATAAATCACTGACAACACTGCTATTGGGAAATGTCTTGTTCTGTAGGACTCCGATGACAGGAGGTCAATTTTTAAACCACAATCCAAGATTGCGTCTGTGTACTTATAAATACATGTTACAATGAAGGGTGGTACATCATCCTTATAGGACCGAGGCTTTAACACTAAGACCGAAGGGAAAAAAAAAAAATCATGCTGAATTTAATTTCTTTCTTAATAATTAATATTCATATTACTTTGATACCAAGGGATTCATTTTACAGTGTAATGTATTGTGTTATATATGTATCTGTAATCTTAATGGTGCTGGTACAATAAATGAATGAATAGATTTCACAAAGTATAAGTGAATTGCCACGGGATCAAAACAGATTTTTATTTCTATTTTGGTAGCTACACACAGGATAGGTATTAAAACTTTCTGACATAAATTAATACACAGTAGTGCAAACTGACTTCACTTCACTGCAGCCCACAAACCTCTCCAAATGTATTAGAGTCCATTAATGGCCTCCTATAAACACATTCTCTAAAAACGGAAAAAGACTTTCTTTGTAACCTTGAACAGCTGTCAGTTAGGCTTGCAAGCCACCCTGAAAAGCTGCCGTCACATTCTGTTCTGCCAGACTGATCTGTTTCATTGTCGTGCCCTATACCTCACCTTGCAGTTTTCAGTCTAGACAACCCTATGTCCAGTTATACAAACTTGGTTAGTGCATTTGCACATGTTATCAGTGTCATAATCTGAGGATATAAACACAGATACTGCCTATACTGGCATGCATATACTGTGGATGTAGGTCATGGTACTTTTTAATAATGCTGATGTTATTATGACGTTAGGATTACTGTCAAATTAAATGCTATTTTTTTTCCCCAAGGAAAAATGAGGCATTACTGTGTCAATATTCATTAACTTCGTAGGATGAGGGACTGCTGTACAAAGCAATCTATAACACATGCATCAGAGAGAACTGTGTGGCTGCTTTACTAACCCTGCCTTGCTCCTTTTCCTAGCTGAACACATTTTACTCAAAGAAATCTAATGGAAATCGTGTTTAAAAAGGAGACGTGTGCCATTTGTGAATTCAGACTGATTAACAAAACTGCTCATTTGTATTTGAACCCTCGCTCCTCATATCTCATGTGATCACACTTTTCAGTAAAACCTTACGAGCAGGCCTTATAACTTCCAAACCTTTCCAATTGAATCAACCTGCAAATCAAGTTTATCTGCGACAAGATCTGCTTTCGCTCCAGTGTAACATTGATGTGCTACCTACTCATTCTACAGCCCAGAAAGCCGTAAAATGGATGCTGTAGCATTCGCTAACGATGCATAAAGTTCATTTTAATCCTGTGGGCGACTTTTCCAAATTGCTGTGTGTTTTACCTGTGGAATTGAAAAAAAAATAAAAAAATTTGGAAAGTGAATGAAATCGTTTATGCACAAAATGCCAAAATGAAATTGACAGTTACTTTCAGAAAACTTGTAAAGTACTGATCCAGTTTGTAACTCACATTTTCTAATTCTTTGGTAAAGACCTCCTTCAACTGGTTTTTTTTTTTAAACTTTATTACAACTCCAAGTACTTGGAAATTTTATATATACTATATATATATATATATATATATATATATATATATATATACATTTTTAAATACTTACACCATCTTTTTATTTTATTTTTATTTATTTTTTAAATTTTTTATTTGTAAATTTAAGATTTTTTTAGAGCAGTTTTTGATTTACGTTTAATATTGGGAGGCAGTAGCTGTTTTTGTAAAAAAAAATAAAAAAATAAAAAGCGCGTAACTGGTTTCTGCAAGTTATTCAGGCAGTTTTAGTGATTAGCATCTATTGCATATCACCGAGAGGTACATTATACTGTACATAGCAAAATACTGGATTGTAGGCTTAGTCAAAACGATCATTAGGAACACGTTTAAAATGTGAGACCTCTCAGATCAAGTTAAAGACTTTCATTTAAATTACATCTTAACCCACTCTAGCCCACTTTTTGTATTAATAAATAAAGGAATACTTTATAAATTAATGGTATTTCACATTGGCTGGAGAACCTAATCTGGTTTACAAAATGCTGTATCGCATTTATTTATAAAAAAGAGTATTATATCAATGAATTTTTCCCTCTTCACCCACAGTCGTCCCTTTGTGTCCTACTTGCACAAGTGGTTCAGTCACACACTAAGCCAATAAGAATTAATAACCATTCCAAAGAGTGTTCCGGAATGATCTTTCTGACTTAACCTGACAGACATTATTTAAGTACACATACTCATTCGCAAAATTCATTCAATAAAACATTTTCATCATGCAGCTGTTGTAAAAAAAAAAAAAAAAAAAAAAAAAAAAAATCTTAGTATTGTTAATATTTGCTAAATTATTGAAATGTCTGTACATTTTCTTTCTTTAAAAATATTCTGTTTTTGAAAAAACAATTATTTTCAGGTTATTGTAATTTGAAACAAATATAAACCTGATCATTTATATTCTGTTTCTATCTTTGAGTAGGAAAAGTTTAATGGCTAATGAGCATTTTGTTAAGTGTTAAAGAAGCCTATTCATCGCTACTTTCCTTCAGAAGTTAAACATTTCTGTACATAAGAAAAAAAAGAAGAAAAGACACATTAGAAATAAATTAACTTTTGGTTTTGGGGGCTGGGGAGGGTTATTTGTGAATTTGTCGGCTCAAATATCATTGCTATTGTTTGCATCATTCACAATAAATGTTTGTCGAAAACCGGACTCTTGTTTTTCATTTCATGTTAATTTGTTGAAAAGTGGCTTTAACAAAACTAGGGTCTGGTAGGGTGACCCAGAAGTGAGAACACAACAGAGATGTCCTGGCTAATGCCTGAACAAAATGTATACAATGTTTGTAATGTATCAACCCTTGATATATTGTGTTACCAGTCTTCCAAATTCTTACATCTTAATAATCCTGAATTTGACAAATATGATAATAGCACACAATGAATGGAAATGCAGGGACTGGCAGTTACATTTGGTTTCAAAGGGTCCCTCAACCCAGTTGCTGCTTTTAGTCTTGTCTGAATAGATGTGGAAATGCCTCCAGCCTTTTTTTTGTTTTGTTTTGGTTTAGCATTTCTAAGGAACTGCACACACACACACACACACACACACACACACACACACACACACACATTCCTCCAGTGCCTGTAAGCAAGACTCTGGATCTGTCCTACCTCTTTAAGTAAACATGACCTTACTTTCTGTGAGCCCCAGTTTCAAATAAAGGACTCATTCAGGTGACCATTTTTCAGCCAAAAGAACTGAACACCACGGAGCACTGTGGACATTTCTGTCTCAAAGCAGATAAAGTTGGGGGAGGCATTCTTTTATTCAATCACAATTGTGACAAAGCTTACCCAGGTACATGGAGCTTGTGTTTAAACAGGTAATACCTGTATTCTGTAGTCAGCTATACACATAGCAGGTTGTCATACAGAAAATCCAGTTACAGCCAGCAAACACAGTATTTCAATTCCTCAGCTCCACACACTCCAAACCATCGACACACCCTCTTTTATAACCTTTTTCAATTGACCACAGGTGTTAAGGATCAGCCTATTGCATTGTGGGTATTGTAGTTTTTATTTTAATGACCCCCATCTTGTTTTTTCTAAACTACATTTCTTTCATGCAGGATAGAAGCCTCTCAGAACTTGTGGCCTGACATATGATCCATCTATTATTTTACCCCACACTTTACCACAAAATATATTATGTTAGGTTCTGCCTTTCTGTTTATTTTTTCTCGGTTTTGTACTATATGACAAAGTAACTTAAATATAAACAAATAATTTTCTATTTATTGTACCCAACCACATAAACACTGAATAGAGGTGGATTTTTTTTTAAATCTAATGAATGGACATTTAAAAAAAAAAATCTTTTCTGAACGGCAAAGTGCAATGGATCAATAAACATCAGATATATATGGTATGTGGTAATTACATCTCCTGAAATCCATTTGCTGTATGTCGCTGTTTGGGGAGAAAATAATTATTATTTTATAGCTTTACACAGCTAGCCTTTTTATTTCGCTTTCGAAAGAACTGTAAATGTACTGATTTTAAATCCTCGGCCACATTTGCAACAACAAAATAAAACAAGAAGTACAATAGTAGCAAACATCCCAAGTCATGCTATAAAAAAAAAGAAAACAAAAACTAAAGCTATCAAAATCATGAAGTAGATCACCAGAACCAACATCCAACGCACATTCAGAAAGAGCTGCGTGACGTAGGGATGGATAAGCACAGATTCGCTCATACATGTCCAGGTTCTCTAGTTATAACAATGGATTCGACTACATTTCTGTCAGATATGAGGCAAATCAGTTGCGTTAAAAGAGATGATTCTTGGATTTTAAACGCATCCCTCTGGCAGGGCTGCTGCCAGTTCAGTTATTCTCCCAGGCATCACGATGTAATATCATAAAGAAAATTCTTCTGTAACAGTTACTTTGTGTTGCTCTGTGACCCCTCTTCCTGTCGGGGGTGGAATCAGAGATCCTCTGTGTGTGTGTGTGTGTGTGTGTGTGTGTGTGTGTGTGTGTGTGTCACTGCCACTGTGGCAGATTACACATACATGGATTCAATTGCTTGGCTCTCAAGTACATCGGGGAATCACAGTCTGTTTTTTTCTTCCTTTTTTCAAAGGAAAACAACAAGAGTGTAAGTGTGAGATCCATCCGGTCCTGGCTTACAGGAAATGAGATCATGCATGGTGTCACCACGGCAACTACAAAACATTCCTGCAATAGCCAGTCCAGTTCACATGTTTTGGTGGAAAATACATGAGTAAGTATATATATAATAATTATATATAATATATATATATATAGATAGAGAGAGAGAGAGAGAGAGAGAGAGAGAGAGAGAGAGATACTGAGAGAGAGAGAGAGAGAGAGAGATTAACAATGAGTACCAAGGCTCCACATTTGTTCCATTTTTAGTTTCAACCCTGTGGGTACCAGATGTGGTATTTATTAAATTACAGTTGTTGTACAGTAACCACACCAGTAAAATCAACTGCTCTTCCAAATAATGTATTTCAAAACAGCCACAGCTATATTATCAGCTTTTCTATTTATCTATTCACAGGGGAGCTCCCAACAGATGTCTGGATAGTTCTGGAGTCACATTGATTTCCTGTCCCATTGTCACTAATGGACACATGAGCTCTGCAGCCTCTCCTAGATGATGGTTCTCTAGCCACAGCTCTGTTCACATCCTTCCCAAGAGATCTGTGACCATTTCATTATACCAAAAGTTTCACACTGAGCTGCATGCTGTGAGACACTCCAAAGCTCTACTGGTTATTTAGAAGCTGGTTAAACATCTATAAAAGTAAGTATAAATAAATAAATAAATAACTCTTGTAGTTCTTTTCCATTACGCTTGTAAAACAGCTTCATTATATTCTAAAAGCTTGGGATTCAAAATCCTTATTGTTTGGAACTAGGGCCTAGAAAATACCTAGAACACATGATTTCATGGTTCATTTTTTCCTGCTCCTGAATTCCCATTTTGTTGATTTATAGTTTTAAAATCTAAAAACGGGGTTGGAAAGTTGTGGCAAATGCTTTAAAATGATTCTTTGTGTAGGTGACTCCCTGTGTGACACAGCTCTCCTGTTGCATGCACTCAGCACCTGCCCTGGCACCATCATATGTGGGTTATGCATCATGAACCACAAATGAGAGAACACCTCCACAGGAACTGGTCTACTTGAGTTGGAATGTTCAGTGTTGTGGGTTAATAAAATACATGAAAGACATTCTGGATCTAATGGCTGTATTGCACAAAACCATCCAAACAGCAGGCTGACATGTGACATTTAAATAAAAGTGATATCAGCCCAGCATCTTGATGCAACTGGCAACACAGCCAAAAAAGTAACTGCTTTCTAAATAACACCAATGATCTGGCAAATTTAAGAGTTACTGGTGGCGTCAGTTAAATCGCTCTGTCTTTGTTTTTGCTTTGGTATCATACAGCCACAGATTGTTTGTTTAATAGCATTTTTGACAAACAGTCTGAACAAGGAAAGGGTGGCACTTCCCCTTTGGAACCCGCACTGTAAGCTCCAGAAAAGCTAATTAAGCACAGTATTAAATAACTTTTGCAAAGCAGAGCAAAACTTTTTCAAGACGTCAACATCAATTGCCACTTCTGTTTTTATAATAGCATCCATAATTCATATAGTGTATGCAGCTATGTTGGAACGAACTTATGATTTCCTACAAAGGACAATCTGATAGCAAAGCTTCTAGGGACCAGAGTGTAGCTGACTGTCCAAATAGAACTACAGGCCAGTCAGTTGCAATTACACTCTGTGCTGCAGCCGGTATTTAAAGATAAAGGCTAGTTAAGGAAACTAGACGTATAATTTTTCTATTTTTGGTGCACCAGCCCAGCCACAGTTCTGTATCACATATTGTGCAGCACAAGCTGCAGTGAAGTCTTTATTTAAAACCGTAACCACACCGTCTCCAGTTCTCAGAGAAAGCCTGCATTATATTCACACGCATTTTATCTGAGTCTGTACGTTGACAGGAAAGAGAAAGCAAATTTCGAGGTAGCATTGCAAAAATAAGTATTTTATACCATCTAAGAACACAAAGTAATTAAGAATCATCAGTAATTTGGAATTCTAGTAAAGAAATAGAAAGAATAAATAACATACACTATTGTAAATAGGGATTATACTGCTTATGGGATTTATAGTCAAGGGCTTTGTGTTCTGTGTAAGTTACAGTATTGCTTTATTATTTAAGATCAGCCTCCCTGCCATCAGGAGTTGGTTAAAGTAAGAATAATGGTTCCCGATGTCTTCAATGATACTGCATCAGTACCTATCCCTGCTTCCTTCAATATCATTTCATAATGAGCTGATTGAGTGAAAATCTATTTATAAAAGACCTTTAATATCTACACTACATCTATCATCACCATGAGCAAGCACTTATATAAAAATGTTATCACATTAAGAATATGACTGACAATAACACAAAACTTAAATAGATATTTATTGATATGTCTAATAAAAGAGGTATAAATTAAAGATATTAATCTATAAAATGCTTTTTTTTTTTTTTTTAATTTCTGGTGAGCATATCATCTTTTGATATACAATGTCTCTTTGCTTGAATGCTCCTTTTAGAATGCTGACCTACTTTCTCTAAAAGAACCTTCTGGAATGTTTACAGTTCTAGATCTCTAGAGTTGCTCCTGTCAAAGAAACAAGCTAAGAATTATAGATGAAAGAGTCTTGTGTGATGATATTGTTATTTAGCGTCTTTGAACTTCAAGCAACCAAGAATTTTTCATTCATTATTTACACCATCTTGAAAGCCACAACATCACCATCCCTAACAATTGAAAAACCACAGACTTGGAAATATTTACAATAAGCAATGTACTATATAAACACTAAACAAATATAGTCGACCAAAAACAAAAATCCATTGCCTCTGCTGTGGCCTGTTTTTGTGATTTAATTCCCCATCCAAATTACAAAAGATCTCCAGACAAAGTTGTCCACATAGAGATAATAGTTTATCACAACGAATGCTGAAACACTATTAAACTTACAGGTTTTGGAGGATGAGATGGTTCAGCACTTTTACCATTTATCTAGTATCACTACTGTATTACACTTTGAGATACATGCTTTGAAATTACACCCCTATTTCTCCATCAAGTAAATGTCAGGACTCTACCCAACGGACCGTTTTGACTCTTCTCCACAATATATATTTCCCCATTGGGAACAAACATGTCAGTATTCCTGTACAGTATCTACATTTTTACCAGTTCGAATGTGTCAGGATTTTGCATTTGAATAAAAGTACAAAAATCCCATTGTCTATTCACTACACTGCTAATGATATTCACCCCCTGACAAAAACAAATTAGAATCTGATAGAGACAAATTAGAATTTGATAGAGACAAGACCATTTATAGGTACAGTTTGAGATGTCTGCTGAAGAACTATTAAAGATTCAGTGGACTGCAATTCCCCTTTATTACAAGGCTCTCTGTATTCATTCCCTCAAATACTGCATGATGAAGCTATTGAGTTATGCACCACATCCTAATGACAAGAATCTCACTTACGACCCGCTCACTGCCTTAGAGGTATTAAGCTTATAAAACAATGTCTCTGTTACACAATCTGATCACATCGATACACAGCAGAGTACACCTCAAGGATAGGGCTCCTATAAATATATATATATATATATATGAGAGAGAGAGAGAGAGAGAGAGAGAGAGAGAGAGAGAGAGAGAGAGAGAGAGAGAGAGAGAGAGAGAGGAGTGGCAAAATTGCATTGCCTTGTGCAAAATTCCATTTAGTAAAACAGCTTTTGCATGAACCCACAAAACCTCCAGAATGTCGCTGTAAATAAACATGACCAATGCACCAATCTTTCTGCTCATGCAATCAATCATCTGAGATTGTTGGAGAAAGAAAGCTTGAGATTTAGACATGAGGAGAACAATTTTAAACCCTGCTTTGAAATGCTAATGGATCCATCTATCTTGCTGGCATTTACCTTGTCAGAGTTTGACTATATACTGTAAAAATATTTTACACCTCATCCCCAGAATTGATATCCCTACCCAACACAAGGAGAACAATGGACACACGGGGGGGGGGGGCTATGCATGCGTTTACCAGCATGGAATGCATGTTCACATAATGCGCTCACATACAAATTCACATACGTCCTCCAAAGAAATCCAAAGGGTTACACTCAGCTTGAAACCGTTTACTGAGACATCAAATCATGTATCACTTTCATAACATATGAGTAAGACTTTATTCATTCTGGTTGTCTAAGTGTTAACACACTACATCGTGGAGAGAGGAGTGCTGCAGTAAGTAATGTATTAAAGCTTCACAAACAGGGAAAAAATATGCAAAGGATGCTCAAGATCTTTCAAGTGAAGATTGGAGTGCTGTGTTATTGTGCCTGAGATTGCCCCCTTAGCAACAGTGCCACAAACAAATTATATTATTGCAGATTATTTATTTATTCCCTTACAAGGTAGCAGCAGGAGAAGGGGGATGTGTAGTAGTGCTGATTTAATCATAAAGCAGCTTTGCAGTAAGCAATAGATGCTGCACATCTCTAACATTCCATCAACGCCTTTGCAAGGACAGCTGTGCATGATGAAAAACAGCAAGCCATTCAGTTTGGGGCTGGGGCTGGGGGTGGGGGAGAGGTCCCTGGGGACCCCAGGCTGCTACAGAGCCATACATCTTCATGGCAGCAAAGGGCCTGCCTGCCACCCCCCCGTACATATATATATATATATATATATATATATATATATATATATATATATGTGTGTGACCTTGAATTTGTTTAGTGCTTATTTCCTATATCTTTGTGGTACACTAGGTTGTTGTAGATCCTCCCCAGTCAATCAACTAGCTCCAGCAACTTTTTATTAGTGCTGGCACTTGCTTGCTCTAGTCCCTGGACTGTTTCATAAACCATCACCACGTTAAATTACCAGAAAGCCTTATGGGTTCCAATGGAAAAACTGCTTTTCCTATAATGCTATTTGGAATTAATTCTGAATTTGTTGCAGTCGCTTTCAGATAGTTAAATATACATGGGAAGCTGTTCAGATGCTATCCCTGAATTCAAATAGAATGACTTTTTTAAAATTACTTTTGATCACTGAACTGATTTTTTTAATGACCTTCAAGTCCCTGCCTGCCAACATTAAAAACATGGAGTCATATAGATTAAAATGGTTTTAACAAATTTAACAGTTTGCAGCATTTTATCAGACTTGGGTGTGGTTTTCTATGCTTTCACAATGCATTACTACATTTTATTATGCTTTTAAAATTAAATACAACTGTAAAGATGTTACTAGACCCATTTCCTCATACCAGACACACAATTAAAGAGCATAAAATTGCATTGCATGAAAATGGAGTATTATTGGGCTCTCTGTGAGCAACAATCCTCTTTGAGTAAACATATTACGAAGTCTAACGCAGCAGTATATGTGACTATGGTGTATATGAATTTGAACAGCGTGTTAGTCAGAGTACACAGCACAGGCTTTGGAATTTAAATATAATTACTGCCTATAGCCTGTAGATATAAACAGGCACTTCATCTGTGATATCACACAATATAAACAAGTCTCTCTGTTTTAACACCCCACATAGCAACGCTGTCGTCAACTCGACTGCAGCTGAATTTCTCCGTTCCAATTTTAGATAATTTGCGATGACAGACTGTTGGGTTGGAGATTTCATTGGATTTATCATAAGCCTTGTTTGTGATGCACTCCCCCTAGCGATGTACCGCTTTCCAGTTCATGCCTAGTTTACAAGCCAGCTTATCTTAATGTCTAGGCTGTGGTAATGCTAAAGCCACTGTAAAAAAAAAGCCAACAATTAGTTGCTTACAATTTTTTTTTTTAATCTCACTTTTATTTTTATCTCAATAAGCATGAAATACGCAACAAACGGGCTTTCTGTTTTATATGCCAGAATAATAAATAGATACAATTTTAGTAATGATATTATTGTAAGTGGCACTAGCTAGCTTTAATCAAGGAGCTGACATCACGTAAATAACAGTGAATCTTTAAAGTAGCAGCCTGACAGTTGAAAAATGCTATTGAAAATGATTATGCATTGAAATACATGATCCCCAGGTTGTCATTATTCTTCTTATCCCTGTATAAGAGTATTCAAAATACCAAAATCCACATTTCCTATTTCAATTGACACAGGTCCAGTCCATAACCACTGGTGTTGCTCCTCAATTAATTAAGCACCTGGC